>NC_132908.1:48533209-48833209 GCF_047675955.1 Chlorocebus sabaeus | reverse complement strand
CTTCAGCCTCTGGAGTAGCTGTGACTACAGGCACATGTCAATACTTTCAGCTAATTTTTAAATTTTTATAAATAAGGGGTCTTACCATCTTGCCCAGGCTGGTCTCAAACCCCTGGGCTCAAGGGATTCTCCTGTCTTGGCCTGTCAGAGTACTGGGATTACAGGTGTAAACCACTGTGCCCAGCCTCTCCTTGTCTATAAGAGCTGGTATTTGAGCATTCTTTCTTTTACTCATTCTATTCACACAACACATATTTGATATGCATCAGGCATTGTTATTGGCCCCGGGTAGAGCAGCCAACAAGACAGACGTGGATGATACCCTAGGGAACTTTCCCTCTGAACTGTAATCCCAGCTACTCAGGGGGCTGAGGTGGAAGGATCACTCAAGCCCAGGAGTTCAAGGCTCCAGTGAGTTATGATCGTGCCACTGTACTCCAGCCTGGGCAACAGTGCAAGACCTTATCTCTTAAAAGAAAAAACAAAAGTAGAGATTGAAAATCTTAACTGTAGGAGGAAGAAAAGAAGCTTAGTGCTCTGAGGGCCTTAAAAGGAGAGACTGACCCCATCATGGCGGAGATGAGGAAGTCACATTGATCTGAGATGTGAAAGAGAAGTAGATGTGAACAGAAGGTGGAAGGGAAGGACAGTGGCATTCCAAGGAGAGGGACCAATGGAGGAAAGCTGTGGCGGTGACAGGAGGATGTCTGGTTGTTTGAGAGTTGGGAGAAGGCCACGAAGCTGGGGCATGAGGGTGAGGGTAAGCAGAGTGAAGGATGAGGGCAGTTCAGCAGAAGATGGAGCCATCACCCATCATCTCTATCCCAGAGGACCAACAGGAAGCCACTGAAGGGTGTTTGCTATCAGATGAAGGTGGGGAGTGCCATGGTGTTTGCATTTTAAAAGCCTCTCTTTGCTGGAGAACAGCTGCCCTGCAGGCCACAAAACTCAAACCAATAATGCCCACCCCACTGCAGTCCATGACTGAGCTCTTTGGGGCAGAGAGACTAAGAGAATACTTCCCAAAGCACCTCATAGGCATTACCTAGAGTTCCCTGAAATGTCACTTCAAGTGCATGTTTTGGGGAGCACTCCCAGAGGGTGACTCTGGACTCACTTCGGAGATCACCATCAGCCAGAAAGCAAAGGAAAATAGAATGCTGGCATGAGAATATGCCATGTTAGCACCAGAGTAGTTCTCCTTAAGAACCGAAAGAGAACTGAGCAATTGCCTACTCTAGAAATTGAAGGTGTTTAAAAATGCAAATTGTATATACAGGTGCCAAAATCGTATGCTTGTGGTTTCAGCCCCAGTATGGACACATGGTAGAATTTCAGGGAGTAGCTTGACCACATTCCAGTTGCTCTCTTCCCCACATGCATATGCACAGACACATACACACCACACACTTTTCCCGTTAAAGGTTGATATTATGGGCATGATTGAAGTAGATCATCCCGTGAGTTGTTTTTCATTTCTATTTAGGTATAAAATTTGCAGTGTTGACATGATCACAGAACAAAGAGAACTGTGATTTATGTTTCATAATTCCTAGAGCTGATTTCTTGTGGGATTGTGTTTTATGTTCTATCACATCTTGGGCATTCTGTATTCTCCATCCTTTGCTGCTTGGACATTATTTGGCTAAAGCATAGCTGGAGTGTGGAGTTCTGGTACCTCTGCAGGGCACGCAGAAGGGGTTTGGGGGAAGGGAGTTCTATTGGCTATTCTCTGCTTGTACTGTATAGGCTGCTACCTCTCCTCATAAATCATGGAGCAATAATAGGCCAAGTGAAGAAAGGATGCTAAAATGTAGAATCTTTCTTAACTTGCTAAACAGTGTGTGACTTGTGAGATGATAGACACATTGTGTCCGGAATTTATTCCTTCTTGTGGGTTCTTGGTCTCACTGGCTTCAAGAATGAAGCCGCGGACCCTCATGCTCACTGTTACAGCTCTTGAAGACAGTGTGTCCTCAGAATTGGAAAAAACTACTTTAAAGTTCATATGGAACCGAAAAAGAGCCTGCATTGCCAAGACAATCCTAAGTCAAAAGAACAAAACTGGAGGCATTATGCTACCTGACTTCAAACTATACTACAAGGCTACAGTAACCAAAAGAGCATTATACTGGTACCAAAGCAGAGATATAGATCAATGGAACAGAACAGAGCCCTCAGAAATAATACCACACATCTACAGCCATCTGAACTTTGACAAACTTGACAAAAACAAGAAATGGGAAAAGGATTCCCTATTTAATAAATGGTGCTGGGAAAACTGGCTAGCCATAAGTAGAAAGCTGAAACTGGATCCTTTCCTTACTCCTTATTCAAAAATTAATTTAAGATGGATTAGAGACTTAAATGTTAGACCTAAAACCATAAAAACCCTAGAAGAAAACCTAGGCAATACCATTCAGGACATAGGCATGGGCAAGGCCTTCATGTCTAAAACACCAAAAGCAATGGCAACAAAAGCCAAAATTGACAAGTGGGATCTAATTAGAGAGCTTCTGCACAGCAAAAGAAACTACCATCAGAGTGAACAAGCAACCTACAGAATGGGAGAAAATTTTTGCAATCTACTCATCTGACAAAGGGCTAATATCCAGAACCTACAAAGAATTCAAACAAATTTACAAGAAAAAAAACAAACAACCCCATCAAAAAGTAGACAAAGGATATGAACAGACACTTCTCAAAAGAAGACATTTATGCAGCCAATAGACACATGAAAAAATGCTCATCATCACTAGCCATCAGAGAAATGCAAATCAAAACCACAATGAGATACCATCTCACACCAGTTAGAATGGCAATCATTAAAAGGTCAGGAAACAACAGGTGCTGGAGAGGATGTGGAGAAATAGGAACATGTTTACACTGTTGGTGGGACTGTAAACTAGTTCAACCATTGTGGAAGACAGTGTGGTGATTCCTCAAGGATCTAGGACTAGAAATACCATTTGACCCAACAATCCCATTACTGGGTATATACCCAAAGGATTATAAATCATGCTGCTATAAAGACACATGCCCCACATATGTTTATAGTGGCACTATTCACAATAGCAAAGACTTGGAACCAACCCAAATGTCCATCAATGACAGACTGGATTAAGAAAATGTGGCACATATACACCATGGAACACTATGAAGCCATAAAAAAGGATGAGTTCATGTCCTCTGTAGGACATGGATGCAGCTGGAAACCATCATTCTCAGCAAACTATCACAAGATCAGAAAAGCAAACACTGCATGTTCTCACTCATAGGTGGGAATTGAATAATGAGATCACTTGGACACAGGAAGGGGAACATCACACACTAGGGCCTGTTGTGGGTGGGGGGAGGGGGAACGGATAACATTAGGAGATATACCTAATATAAATGACAAGTTAATGGGTGCAGCACACCAACATGGCACATATAAACATATGTAACAAACCTGCACGTTGTACACACGTACCCTAGAACATAAAGTATAAAAAAAAAATGGTGTGTCCAGAGTTTGTTCCTTCAGATGTTCAAACGTGTCCTGAGTTTTCTTCCTTCCAGTGGGTCCGTGGTCTGGCTAACTTCAGGAGTGAAGCCCCATACTTTTGCAATGAGTGTTACAGTTCTTAAAGGTGGCGCGTTTGGAGTTGTTTGTTCCTCTGGGTGGGTTTGTGGTCTCGCTGACTTCAGGAATGCAGCCGCCGACCTTTGTGGTGAGTGTTACAACTCATGAATGTAGTGTGGACCCAAAGAGTGAGCAGCAGCAAGATTTATTGTGAAGAGCAGAAAGAACAAAGCTGCCACAGCGTGGAAGGGGACCTCAGCGGGTTGACTCTGCTGGCTCGGGTGTCCAGCTTTTATTCCCTTCTTTGGCCCTCCCACATCCTGCTGATTGGTCCATTTTACAGAGTGCTGATTGGTGCATTTACAATCCTTTAGCTAGACACAGAAGTTCTCCAAGTAGCCATCCGACCCAGAAGCCCAGCTGGCTTCACCTCTCAACATGGGGAAGGAAGGAGCCTCAGGAGCTGCCATGGTGCCTTGCACCCTGCAGGGAGCTCCTCTCCCTCTAACCCCAGCCTGAAGGTTTGGGGATGGCCTTCTCCACAGTCACCTTCACTGTTACATTGCACTTCCTTTGATTGAGCTTGGACCTACCTCCTGTAGCCTTCTCCTCTCTTTCCACCCTAGGGGTTTTGAATTAGTCCATCCCATGCACTTGCCCCAGCAGGGTGAGGAGTGATGGAGGAAATCTCCTGGAGAGGATTGTATTTGCTGCCCTGTACCTGGGGAACAGTTGAAGCTGATTGTCCCTAAACTCATGTGTGGTTCTTGTGCCAGAGTGCCATGTTCACCCTCAACCCTGTGAGGTAGGAAGGAAGAGAAACACAGATTTGGGAAGCTGTGCTGTCCCTCTCTTCAGAATGCTCCTACTAGTCCTAGTCTTAATGGAAGCCTTATCTCTAACTTTCTTTGTGCCAGTTGACCTTGCCCTATTACCAAAGCTGATTGGACTGAGAGAGTCACCTGATCTAAGATGAACCAATCAGTGTCTTTCTTTCAAAAACATGAAGGGCTTGGAAAAATACAGCCAGCAATGATGGCCTTGAAACTGAGGCCATAAACAGTTGGGATGGCAAATAGCAACATCCGAGTAAAAAAATCCACAGAGGTTTGGAGAAGCAGAGAAAAGACCTTCAGAGAGAAAGAGAGACCATGGGGAGAATGGAAGAGGCTTGCAAAAAGAAACAGCCGTGAGAGCTCAAGTGGTCCCCAAAATGAGGAGATAAAGAACAGAGGGAGCTGGTGACTTTCCAGGGCCAGCTGTAGTTCTTCAAACAGGTTTCACGAGGTTTTTCTGCATCCTTCCAATAAATTCCTTATTGCCAAAGCTAGCTTAAGTGAGTGTCTGTTTCTTGAAATAAAGTGATCCTTCAGACTGGGTTGTAAAATTTGATATCATAGGGAAAAGATAACCCTACTGGTTCATTTCCCAGAGTCACTGCCAGTCTTAGGCATATGGTTTAGAGAGGGGGAGGAGGGTACCAGGCCCAAACTCTTTCCTCCTCTGGTGTGCCATCCGGCCATAAATTGCAACATTAGGGTCCCGTTCCTTTGGGTTAAGGATTTGTCTCTCAAAGAGCTTAGCTAAATGGCACTCAAAACACGAAAATCGCTCACTCAGGGATAATGAGCTTGGAGTGTCTTTCAGGGAAGCAGACAGGTGAGTGCACAGCCTGCACGAAGAAGATTCCAGATGGGCAAGATCTGAGGGGCTCTGCGTTACGCTGCTCCCTTCAGCCAGATCACCAGCTCTGCTTCTATCTGAAATCATTCCAACAAAAGAATTCTTCATATATATGTGAAGAATATATATTCTTATATATAAGAATATTCTATATTAATACATATATATACACAACATAGATATGTTTTGGAGTTGGGATCACAAATAACAACATCTGAATAAAAAATTCGGAGAGGTTTGGAGAATCAGGAAAAAAAACTCAAAGAGGAAGAGAGACTATGGAGAGAAGTTACATGTATGTAAAATATGTATGCATATGTATAACATGTATAAATATATTTACATGCATATTTACACACACCCACTCACATCTTAAATCACAAATTTGGGGTATTTTCTTGAAAGGCCATGGGGATTTACAATTTTTTTTAACTTTTGATACAGAGTTTCGCTCTTTCACCCAGACTGGTGTGAAGTGGCATGATTTCAGTTCACTGCAACCTCTACCCCCAAGGTTCAAGCAATTCTCTTGCCTCAACCTCCCAAGTAGCTGGGATTACAGGCGTGTGCCACCACAACCGGCTAATTTTTGTATTTTTAGTAGAAACGGGGTTCTGCCATGTTGGCCAGGCTGGTTTCGAACTCCTGACCTCAGGTTATGACCCGCCTCGGTCCCCTAAAGTGTTCGGATTACAGGCATGAACCACCTAGCCCGCAGGATTTATAGTATTTTCAAGATGCCAAAGTGAGCAGCACCCTGTGTAGATAGCAGAGTTTTCTGGGGATATAGTCTGTGCTGTCCCTCTCTGCTCAGCTCCTTGAGAGACAAATCCTTAACCCAAAGGAATGGGACCCTAATGTTGCAATTTTTGACAGGATGGCACACCAGAAGACAGAGTTTGGGTCTGGCACCTCCCTCTCCTTCTCTTTAATTCTTGTGATCTTTTTATTCCTTAATAGATTGGTTTCCACTTTTACGAAAAGGAAAAGGCAGGAGAAGAAGGGCGTGGTTGGCCCTCTCTAAAATGGGGTGGCAAATCCACATGGCTTTGCAGCACAGTGGGCCAGGTGGGAACTGAGGCAAACTGGAGGAAGCAGAAAATGCTTCAAGAGTTTCAAATTAGAAACGCACAACTGCCCCCTGCCCCAAGTGGAATGCAAGTGAAGAATGAGCAAACCACCTCCAAAGGGCTGAATTTGTCTTACGGGTGCCAGTTTATAAGGTTTGATTGTAGTTTTTTGAGTGCCAAAAGTTTAATGCTTGTATGTTTGTCTTTGGCTGTGAAGAGAACTAAGATAAACCAAATGAGTAAAATCTGAAAATTTTTACTGAGGATGGGAATAATTTGGGACACTTATTGGAAATCGATACCCATAATGATGAAAATAATTGTGTGGGTATAAAAGTAACTTTGCTTTCTTACTTCTCATCTCCTGTCCCATCTTTTGCCTACATTGGTTCTCCTACTTGTCCTCTCATTTTTGTGGGCCTACAACTTGTGTTCAATGAGTCCCACATCCTGCAGAACCTTGGCAAAGGCCGAGAGACATGGCATGTGAATAATGCCATGGCTTTGTGCCAAGTGCAATTGAATTTGTCACCGAGGACCACGTGTTCTGAGGGTGCTCAGAGATGTTCGGTAATGAGCTAATGCTCTTCGCATGCAGGTGCGCTGGGATCATGTGTCTCCAGATACAGGCATTGCTGGCCTAGTTAGTGATCCTTCTTATTTGTTTAATGTGGGCCACCTCTCCAAATAATGCATGGGGCCAGGTATCCTGCTGGAGCCCAGGATGTAGGTAGCAGAAACTGCCATGGCCCAGAACACAGTGGTGTCTGACTTTTACTCACCTGTGCTGCTTTCTCCTTCCAGGTGTTCCCAGGACCATGTTAGAGACCAGGGTAAGACTTCAGCTTTCTATCATATTTTAAATCATGGAAACAGTAAATATATTGAGAATTCTGGCACCGGCTGAGCTTAAATTTTTAAACTGTGCCAAAAGAAGGCTTTAAATACTATTCTGTTTTCTTTCTCTTTCACTTCATCTGTTTTTCTTTTGTCTCATTGAGATCTCAGATACAGTGGGGTGTGGTACAAGGGTTTTTAAGTGGTGGTTACTGGATACTGTATGGGTACCCATGAATCTCCTGATATGGTAATTAACATTCTTTGTACATATGTATTTTCTGGCAAGATAGCCATTGCTTTTATTTGGTCTTCAAAGCATCTAGGATGCTTCCAGGAAGGTTAAGTAAAATCATTAGAGAAAAATGAGAGTCATATAAATCTGGGTTGCATTTTCTGCCCTGCCCTTTCCGTATTTTGTAAACTTGGAAAAGTTGGTTAGCCTCCCAAGGGCTCTATATTCTTATATAAATGTGAAATGTTCCAGACTCAACAGGATTATTAGGGGATTATTATTAGGAAATTATTAAAGCAAATGCAGGTAATAAGACTTACACAGTACCCAGCAAATTGTAGATATTTAAGAAGTGCTCATTCTAATCAAGATACAGGCAGCTGGAGTCTTTCTTGTTCTTCGATTCTTTAGACACTGTCTCCTGTTCATAAAAACGTAATAAACTGTCGGGGGGTGGTGGCTCACACCTGTAATCCCAGCACTTTGGGAGGCCGAGGGAAGTGGATCACCTGAGGTCGGGAGTTTGAGACCTACCTGGCCAACATGGTGAAACCCTGTCTCTACTAAAAATACAAAAATTAGCTGGGCATGGTGGCAGGTGCCTCTAATCTTAGCTACTCAGGAGGCTGAGGCAGGAGAATCGCTTGAACCTGGGAGGTGGAGGTTGCAGTGAGCCAAGATCGCGCCACTGCACTCCAGCCTGGGCAACAGAGTGAGAGAGACTCTTCTGTCTCAAAAGAAAAGAAAAGAAAAAAACCATAATAATTATTTTATTTGGAATAATTTTAGATTTATATAAAAGTTGCTAAGAAAGTGCATAGATTCTCTGTGTAGTCTTCACTTAGCTTCCCCTGACCACTGTTCCTCTGTCTTTCCTTACTGTTCACAACAGTGACAGTGTTGAAAAGTGCTGGTCACTGATGACTGCTGTCTTTAATTCATGAAAGTGGTAGCTGAGTCACCTGCACTTTCCACCTACAGAATCTTTTGAGTCCTGGCCTGTCTCGGACTTTTGTCTTCTCTTGACAGTGCGGGTTACTATGCTGCTCCCATGCCATAATAATGTGAGGCCATCAAAGAGTGTATCTTCCCAGCCACACCTCTGGGTCTTTTCAGAATGCTGCGGTGCCCCAGGTGCCCATCCTTGAATCTTTCCTCAAATTTTATTCACTCTCTAAGCCATTTCACCCTATCCTTTAAAAACCTGCCATACACTGATGCCTTGCAAATTTTTATTTCTAGCCCCACCCACTCCCTAAGTTCTAGACTTATATGTCTGACTGCCTACTGATATCTCCAGTGAACTATCCAAATATCTAATAGGCTTTCTGAAATCAATGTGATCAAAACCTAACTCCTATGACCCTCTCAAACATGCTTCTCCCCAAATGTCACCCCCACCCCAGTATATGACACCACCGTCCGTCCCAAAACTTAAAATTCCCAAACGCTTTTTCTTTCTCTCACATATCACACTCAAATCCTCATAAATCCTATCATCCCTTCCTTTAGAACATACTTGGAATTCAACTACTTTTCATGACCTCCTCTGCTCTCACCCAAACGTGGCCACCATCGTAACTCCTCTAGTGGTTTTCAAACTATCTCCTTGCTTCCACGCCTTTCCTGTCCCCCATAACCCCTTTAAGCAAGTCAGTTCATATCGTTCCCTTGCTCAAAATTCTCCATCAGGTTTCCATTGTACTTAAAATGAAGCCCAGCATCCTCGTGTGGCACACCTGATCTGGCCCTTGGAGCCTCTGCAACATCTTCTCCTTCTACTCTTCTTCTTGCTTCCTGTACTTGGAACACTCTAAGCATCTAGAATGTTTCCAGGAAGGTTAAATAAAATCATTAGAAAAATCATGAGAGTAATACAAAACTGGGCTGGACTTCTTTCTGGTTCCTCATACACAATAAACACACTCCCTTCTCGGGGCCTATAAATGTGCAGTTCCTTCTGCCTGGAAAGCTCTTCTGAAGGATATTCTTGTGGCTTGCTCTCTTATTTCATTTAGGAGTCTTAAAATACCATTTTCTCAGATAGATCATCTTTGACCACACCAGCCCCCATCCCTCACTATCTCCTATCCACTTACCTTTACCAGACACTGTATTGTAACATTTTATTTGTGTATTTATAATATGTTTATTCATTGGAAGAGTGCTTCTCACTTGGGGTTCATTAACTCCATCCACCACCTTTAGGGGCCATTCGGCATATTGGAGATCTTTATGTTGGTGATAACTGAGAGATTGCTGCAGGCATCTAGTGAGTAGAGGTCAGGGATGCCTCTAAACACCCAACAATGCCCAAAGCAGCTCCTACAACAAAGAACAATCCAGCTCAAGCTATCAACAGAGCCATGGCTGAGGAACCCTGTAATGGAATATGAGCTCTCATAGGGTGAGAACTTTTAATACGCGCTCTCACAGGGTAAGCCTGCATTGGGATGTGAGCTCTCATAGGGTGAGGACTTGGTCCTTCTTGTCTACTCAAGCACCTAGGACAATAGTTGGCACATAGCAGAGACTCAGTAGACATTTGTTAAATGAATGAATGAATGACTATTCAATCTAAGGTTGACTGCCTTCCTGCTTCTAACCTGGAAGCTAGGCTCATGTGCCTTCTGTCCTTGAATTCCCTCCAGCTAGAAAGGATCTGAGAAGGGGTGGGAGGGGATGAGTTTAGAGCACAGGGCTGATCTTCATCAGAGTCCATATTGCCTTCCCAAAACTTTCTTCATCTTCAACTCCCCACTCGGACCAAAGCATCATTAACTAGTTTGCAGGCGTGGCTCACAGAAAGAGGTGTTTGATTTTTCCCCCTGTTTGTACTCTAAAATCTTTCCATTCCATGCACAAACCTACTCTGATCACAAAGGGTAGGACTTTTGAAACTCAAAAGCTAAGTATCGATTCAAGTTTTTATCTCTGTCATCCATTCTCTTCCTTGGAGCAATACATGCCAGACCATTTTGGCGTCTCTGTGTTTTTCAGAAAAGGAGTCAGGAAAAGACCCTAAAGTTATTCAAAATATTGAGGAATTCTTGAATCACTCTGACTTTAGCCGTTCCTCATGACCCCAGGATCAGGCAAACACTTGTAATGTTCTAGAAATAGTATACTATCATCTTAGAATGTTTTAGTTTTGCAGAACTCTATGTTTGTTTTTATGTATATATGTCAGTATTAAAAGAATTATTTTAAGGAATTGACTCTTGTGATTCTGTGGATCTGGCAATTCCAAAATGTGCTGAGCACAATACATAATTGCAAAGATGTGGAACCAACCTATGTGCCCATCATCTAATGAGCGGATAAATAAAATGTGGCACATATACGTGATGGAATACTACTCAGCCATCAGAAGGAATGAAATAATGTCTTTTGCAGCAACTTGGATGAAGCTGGAGGCCATTTTTCTAAGTGAAGTAACACAAGAGTGGAAAACCAAAAACTGAATGTTCTCAATTGTAAGTGGGAGCTAAGCTATTAATATGAGTATGCAAAAGCATACAGAGTCATAAATGGACTTTAAAAACTCAGGAGGTGGAGGGTAGGAGGGAGACTAGGGACGCTAAACTACACCTTGGGTGCAATGTGCACTACTCAGGTGACAGTTGCACTAAAAATCTCAGAATTTACCACTGTATAATTTATCCGTGTTACCTAAAACCACCTGTACCCTAAAAGCTATTGAATTAAAAAAGAAATCTGCTGAGTGAGCCAGCAGGCTGGAAACTCAAGCAAGAATTAAAGGTAGAGTCTTGAGGCAGAACTTCTTTTTTGTAAAACCTCAGAGTTTTTGCTCTTTAGGCCACCAACCGATTGGGTGACGTCGACCCACATTATGGAAGGTCATCTCCATTATTTAGAGTCAGCTAGTTGGAGATGTTAACCACATCTACACAATACCTCCACGGGAACACCCAGATTACTGTTTGGTTAAATACTTAGGTCCTATAGCCTAGCTACGTTGGCACATAGAACTAACCATCGCATTTGGTACCTGGGAGATTCAGAGTTTGAACTGTGCTCACTGCCTATCTCTTTGTTGAAAGCTAGTAGCATCACCTTTCAATAGAAGGGCCAGCAAAATGTGTGTGCCTATAGGTTCTCTTGCTATATACACGATAAAGCTGCCGAGTAACCTAAGTTAGCAGAAGGACCTAAGCCAGTCCACGGGTGCCTGAAGGGAGAAATGAAGCAGGTCCCAGCACGACTTTGGAGTTCGGAGTTTTCATAACCCAGAAAGCACCTTGCCATTTGTCTCTCATAAAGGAATGACTAGGCCCAAGTCTGCACAAACCAATTCCAGCCTGACCCTGATTAAAATTTCCTTCCAGCAAATCTGAGAAACAGCTGTTTCTCCGCACGATGCCCCCAGCACACCCAGCCACCCTGTCATCCCCGGAGGCTATTCCTCAGAAGCCAGCTGTTGTGAGTGAGAAGATGAAAGGTGTTAGTCCCATTTGTAGTGCTTGTAACTTAGGGGAGGCAACAAGATTCTTCCTTTGTTTTATCCTTTCAAGTTTAACAGTTAGTCATTATGACTGGGGGAAAGAGTTATCATTTCCAGTTTCTGCTGGATGTAGTGAAGCAATTCATCAATCTCCTTAGTTAGAAAAAAATATGTGATCCAACCAGGGTTGGTTTTCTTTGTTCCATGTTGTTTTTTTGTTGTATCAATGCAAGCACAGTCACTTAAGTTCTGGAAGGGCAGGAGTTTCAGTTTCATTGAGTCTCCAATTTAAAGATGGTGGAGTTGAATAAAAAGAAGAAAATATTCCTGTTGTTTTAGTTACAGAAGAAAAGGTGGCTTGGATTTGTAAATAAGAGTTCTAGAGGCTTTCATTACCTTTGTTTCAGACCTGCCTCTCTCATTCAGAATATCTTCTTTTCCTTTTTTTTCTGGGGGTTGGTCGGGAGGGAGTCTTGCTTTGTTGCCCAGGCTGGAGTGAACTGGCACGATCATAAGTCACTGCAACCGTGAACTCCTGAGCTCAAGAGATCCTCCTGCTTCAGTTTCCTGAGTAGCTGGGACCACAGGTACACCCCTATGCCTGTTTTATTATGATTGATTATGATTATCATTTTTGTAGAGATGAGAACTTGCTATATTGTTCAGGCTGGTATAAAACTCCTGGACTTTAGTGATCCCCCTTCCTCAGTCTCCTGAGTAAGGGTGTCTTTGTTTAGTTCATCCAGGTGGGTGCAATATAAGGAGAAGCCTCTAAACATTGTATTTTATGCTATGATTTATATCAATCTAAATTCTAAATGCATTTTCTTCCTTAGTAGTGATTAATACATGTGGATTGATGTACCATTTATTAGCCACCAATTATCTCATTTTGAGAAAATGAGAGCTAGGAAATTTGACTGTCTTGACCAGCTTTACCAGCCAGTAGATGGTGGAGACAGAGTCAAACCCCGCAGCACAATGATCCACATGGCTTCCAAAGTCCAAACGTAAACACAATCTTGGAAAGACATTCTCGGGAATGCATTGTTTATAAAAAGACAGAAATATTAAGAACTAAATATTCAAATAGATTTAAAATGATAGCAAACATATATGTGCGTGTATATATGTATATATACGTGTGTGTGTGTGTGTATATATATATAGAGAGAGAAGCAAACTTGTGAACTGATTAACTAATTTATACTAGAGTATAAACGATTTGGTGTACTTTTGCTTCCAAAGAAAAGAGAAAAGTTTCTTTAAACACATTTTTTTATGACTGGAAGGGCAGTATTTAGCCCGAGAGGATGCATGGCAAATGCTATAATTTATATACAACATGTACCTTAGAATATAATACAGTGTCAGGTTCTTGAGAAAGACAATGTGTCTCATACAAAAGGTATTACTTTTCTAATATTAAAGTCTTCAAACCACATAAAGGTTATATTTTAATATACATATTTGACATCAAATTCTTTCAAGTTTTTATATCATGACAAATTTGGAAATACTATGTTGATTCATTTGTTTAATAAGAACATTTTGAGTACTTATTGGTGAATCAGACAATATCCGAGAAACTGAGAGAATGAAAAATCACGAAGCCAAGCATTGCTTCCAAAGGAATATAGCATGGAAGAGCCTAGGGAAATTTCAGAGTTATTGGAATCCAGAGAAGGGACACATTTCTTCAGGCTCCAGTCTGAGACGGTCATAGGGAAGAGAACACCTGAGCTTGGCTTGAAACATGAAGTCTACCACATGGAAGAAGGGAGAGAAGGGCACTCTAGGCAGAAAAAATGGCCTGTAGGGAAGACATTGGTTAGAAACTTTCATGCTGCAGGAAATTGCCAAAACAATATGTTTCATATTCAGCAATCTTACTGAGCACCTACTTTATACCTTGCATGGTGTTAGGCTCTAGGATTACAAAGATCCTTCAAAGCCTCTAGGAATATAGACACCCTGCCATATGGAGACAGAATCAAGGAATGCTGGGACTTTGAGAGATCTTAGCAATTATTGAGTCCAATACTTTGCCAAGTCCTAGAAGTTATAAGGAAATGCTTCCCAGGCCCCTAATGAGGCAAGAGGACACTGGACATGAGAGTGTACCAGTCAGCTTTGGCCGAGTTGTACTGCACTAACAAATGGCACCAAATCTTAATGGCCTGCAAAATTAAAGATGCATTTTTCATTCATGTGACATGACCATCATGAAGCAGCTCTGATTTTATTTCCTATCTTTTTCAATCTAATTCTACTGAAAAAGAAGCTCTTTTCTGGGACATACTGGTCTCCCTTCAGAAGGAAAATAGAAGAGTGGTGAACCATGGCTTTCAAAGCTTCTGTTTAACAATAGCACCCATCACTTCTAGCTACATTCACTGGGCAAGAGTGAGTCACATGGCCAAGCCTGATGTCAGTGCAACAAAGCAACACCTTCTTTCTCCATGACCAAAAAATATTTTGAGCAGTGATGCAACCTTCATCATGGAGTTTAGGAATTCCCTATTCCATCTTCAACTCATACAGCTACATGATGTATGAGTTTTATATATTGGATTCATGTGCGACATTTTCTTGAAGCATAGGTGGCAAAGAATGCCAGACATCCACTAAAATCTGTTCTTCCCTTCCACAGTGTAGTCATGCCACACCCTGCATCTGGGTGTGGCTGTGTGTCCAGTTCTTACCAACTGAATGTATGTAAAAATGATTTGTATAGATCTTGGGTCATGATTTTCAAGAAGCAAGTGTTTATTTCCTCTACCGTATCTCTTCTGTGACAGCAGCAAGAGGTAGACAATGGCAAGGCCATGGGAGCCAACATAATCACAGGAGAGTAGGTCTTGGAATCACAGGGTGGAGGAAAGCTCCAGCTGTCCCACCCTGGATTGTTCTGTGACTGAGAGTGAAACTTCTATTCGTTTATTTTTTTAAGCCATATGCATTTTACAGTCTATTTATTATAGCTGTTTACACTCTAGATGTGCATATAAAAATAAATTTGGTCATCTAATCTCCTCCTTGTTCAGAGAAGTTAAGGAGATGATCAGGGAGGGGTACAAGTTGTCCACATTTTTACAGAGTTTATAGTAGAATGAGGACGCCCACCCCAGCCTCTAGATTCACAGGCCAAGACTTCTTCTAAATATCTGGTTGATACCCCAAGAGCTGAAGAATGTGACAAAAATTCAGGCTCTAAATTGGTGATTCATACCCTGAATCTGGACCAAAGATGTATCCCCTGTTTCCCGCACAAGGTTTTAAAAAAATATGTATTAATTGTGCATGTGACTATATTAGGATATTTCACAAGAATAGGTGCCAGCTTCTTTTGAAAAAAGAGCAGGCAACACTGAGTCCATAATCCCATGAGGGGACAATTAGCTCTAGTTCATCCTTATTTAGATGAGACCTGTGCTGTTCAATTCACCATGCTCTTTTCTTCACCCTGGTGGTTTTCTGCCATTGAGACATAGAATTAGATGCCATTTACTGTAATTCTTTCATGGACGAATAGTAAAGAGGGATATAAATTTTTTTCCCTTGTCCCTATAATATACAGAATAATGAACCTATAAGAAAGAAGAACAAGTCAAAGAAAATGGCAAAGAAAATACTTCTTTGGGAAGGTGAAGAATCGTCCCTTAGCCAGCCCACTTCTCTTATTTATGTCACCTGTCTAAGTCTCCAAGAGTATTTGGATTTTGGACACCTGGACTAAGGATTCATGTGGATAAATGACTAACAAGTGGGTGGAGGCTCCCATAAAAACACTTTTCTTTTCTGAAGGCTATTCCTGATTGGAGTCAGGAGTTCTATCCTGAGTTAAAGGTACCTTATTCAGACTCTTGCTTGCATGGGTGTGGTTTGATCCATTCCTTCAGGTCAGCCTGTCGGGTGGGTGCCTTCGGTGGCCATGGTGCCATGCCAGAGGGCTGGGTTGGCATAGGCATGAGGTTGCAACAGCGACTGAGGTCTCTGCTCTCCAGAGGCAAAAAGTAAACCTTAAGGAAGGCTTGAGCCACCAGGAGTCTGACTCTAAATAGTGATACAATCAGTCTTATTTTTTAAAATTTTTAAAATTTTTTTCTTTTTAGTTGACATGTAGTAATTGTACGTATTTATGGGATACAGAATAGTATTTCAATACATGTAAACAATGTGTAATGATCAAATCAGGTTGATTAGTGTATTTGTCACCTGAAACATTTATTATTTCTTTCTGTTTGGTACATTAAAAATCCTTTCTTCTGAATAATTAGAAAACATAAAGTAAATTGTTAACTATAGTCATCTTACAATGCTATAGAACATTAGAACTTATTCTTCCTGCTTTGATGTCATTTTTTGTCAGTTAACCAACATCCACTATCTCCCCACCTCCTTTTCCCATGCTTCTGTAACCACTATTCTATTCTCTACTTCTATGAGATCAATTTTTTTAAACTCCCACATGTGGGTAAGAACAGACAGTGTTTGTCTTTCTGTGCCTGGTTTATTTTACTTACCATAATACCCTCCAGCCTCATCCATATTGCTGAATATGACAGGATTTCATTCTTTTTATGGCTGCATAACATTCAACAGTGTATATGCCACATTTTCTTCATTCATTCATGTGTTGATGGGCATTTAAGTTGATTCTATATCTTGGCTATTGTGAATAGTGCTGCAATAAACATGAAAGTGTAGATATCTCTTTGATACACTGATTTCAGTTCTTTTGGATGTAAACCCAGCAGTGGGATGGCTGGACTATAAAGCAGTTCTCTTTTAGTTTTTTGAGGAAACTCCACGCTATTTTACATAATGTGTCAGCCTTATTTTCCCCTCCTCATCACACACGGCAGATAATTTGTCATGAGGGATGTTCCTCTCAAAGCCTGCCCAGAGTGGATGTGTCCTGAAATAATATTTTGAAATATGAGCTGATATTTTTCTCTATACTTTCTGTGAGGCCCAGTGTACCCTATCAGCTAAGAACTCCACTTTCATGGAACATAAGAAGGCAAACACACAAAAATAAGGTGTTTTTGCTTTTGCTATTTGTAAGAATAGATAATTTCCAGCAGAAGTTCCATGCTCCAAGACTCGAAATGTCCCTGCTTGGATGTTTATGCAAATCACTGCTCAAATGTTGCTTCCTTGGAAAGCTTTTCCTCACCACTCAGCTTGAAATCAGATCCCTCCTCACCACTCCTCATCACTCTCTTCCCATTGTTCCCTCAGATCACTGTGTGTACATTTTGCTTGTTTAATGGTATTCTCATCACTAAATTGTGAGCTCCTTTGGGGTTGGTACCTGGTCAGTCTACTCATGAGGTTGTCTTAAGTGCACAGGGGAGAAGCTCAACAAATGTTGATTGAATTAATGAATGAGGTGTATTTGATGCTGGTGGGTCTTTGAGGAATGGCCTTGCCTTTTGCTACATAAAGGCAGTTGTGAGGTGGGTGGGGTGTATGGTGGGTGTGCTGGCAATGGAAACATCACATCAATGAGATCCAAGAGCAAAAGAAAATGATGCTTCTTCTCAAGTAAAGACTAGGGGTGGGAACAAAGCTTCCAGGGTGGACACAACCACATGCCATACCTGGGTCAACAGGGCAGCTCATAGTAGGGAAGCAGTAGAAGTTTCCTAGGCACTAGGGGCATGCTGGGTTTAATTCAGGAGCTGATGGAGTTGGCAGATCTCAAGACTGTTCATGGAGCACCTGACAGGAATGAGGAAATCTCACTGGGTGCCACCTTAAAGAAATGATGACATTGGGGACCAGGGCTGCACCTGTCTCTCTAGTGCTCTCCCACTACATTGGCCCCTCTACTCGAATCCAGATAAAGTGGGAAGACAGACCAACCCTGAATCAACTGAAATTAAGCTTCCACCACTCAGTGAGATGGGCGTCTAAATAGAAACTGAGTTTTAAAAGAAAGTTACATTTCTCACACATCAGTATTTATGAATCGAAATTTCTATTTCTCACATGAACAGTTCCTCATGGCTGCATCTGCACCACTTGCAAACCACTCATGGATTCCAAGAGTGATGCAGTTACAGGAATAAACTGGGATCCACTCTAATTTGTTCCTAAAAAGTATATGTTCCATAAGGTTCCATAATTCAGTTCTTATTTGTTAGGTTACTTGTTAATGCCCATTTCAACTGATTATGAAAACGTGTTCCACACCTGCTGCGATAATAGAAGTAAAAAATAAATTTTGAAGGCACCTGTTGTAATGTTGTTACAGGGAAAGACCTGGACCGTGAATCATAGGACCCAGATTCTGGTGACATCTATGCCACCTATTAGCTCTGGGTGCTTGGCAAGTCCCTTCCCCTCTTTGGGCATCTATCGTCTCATCAGATGACGGAAGGAAATGAAATGACTCATCAATTGCACGTCATTGTGATACCTGCATACCTGCTGTGCTGTTATATATGTAGTGATTTTTCTTTAATTCACCTAAGAATTTGAATATCTCTGTTATGTTGCGTGAAATCATCCAGCATTAGGATGAATGAACTTTAAATGTCCCTTCTCCCTCTGACACTCGGGCCTGTGCCCTGTGACTCTAGAATTGAGAGACTAGGCCATTCCCAAACATCCCATAAGCAGACAGTCTATTCAGCCTTTCATATGAACATAGGGGTTGCCCCCCCGCGCCCGCCCCCAACCCGTCTTTTGTTTCCGAGGCATGCTGTAGTGGCAGGTGATTCTTAGATAAATAATTAGTAAATATTTGACAGCCTCACCTCCGTTAAATGTTCTTCCAAGGGATTTCAACTGAGTCCCCTGTTTTCAGGTCATTTAGATTTTGCTCCTTCTAAAGTGCCTCTTACCATCATGGTGTGATGCAAAGAGTTTTCCATTCCATGCTTCCGTTGAAATAAATAAATCGAAATGAAGTTGAGGGGTTGTCAGGTTTCCACTAGAGGGCAGCAGAGTAGTGAGAATCAGGGTTCTCGGAGGCTTTGTAGTAGAAGTGTTGACATGTGACTTGGCAATTGAATAATTTTTGATACTGTCCTGACACATAAACACCTAGAAGCAGGTTTTCAAAGGTTATTTGCACACTAAAAGAGGAATTAAGAAAACGAACTTGCATGCCAAAAGTAATTTTCAATATTCTACAAAGAACCGTGGCTTCATTATAAGATTGTTTTTAGAGAATATTCAGCTATCGTTAACTGGATATGTTAAACTTAACTGGCAAACACGCATTCAAAATAAATTAGGTTGAATGGACCTAAGAAAGTAGATCCAGTGACTAATAAAAAAGTTCTGCTGGGATTTGGGGGCCGGCCAACTCACCCAAAAGGAGAAATTGGGCTTTAAGTGATTTTTCTAGATCTTCCAGCCCTGGGGGCTCCTAGGTTTGTGCTATTAGCATAGTTAAACAGTTGTGCACATACTGCACGGTTGTGTGTGTGTGTGTGTGTCTGTGTGTGTTATTGTGGTCATTTATTTTTAAGGTATTACTCTACCTTCAGCATAAAAAGTCAGCAAATTATCAGAGTTTATTCCATTGACATTCTCACACCTTGAGAAATAGCCCATTTGTATTATCACAGTTTGATATATTTCCCACTTACTGAGCTTCCTTGGCAAGTTGGCATTTTAATTTAATTATACTTTTTGCTAATGGTCTTTATTTTTCAGTGTCTGTGTGTAAAACGCCCATAGGTTTGATTATCTGCCCCCCTCCTCTTCCCAGTGCCAAGCTATAGTGCAAATTTATAAACTGACAAAATTCAGTGTAAAATTCAGGAAGGTGAAATTAAGGAATTTGTAAAGAAATCCTGCTTAAATGTTGAAACCTTTTGCTTACTTGCAGAGGATGGCTCCCTCTTGCATGAGTTTAGTTTCTGGCCTTGGTGTCTCCAATAGGAACCCGGAACAGAGAAGCATATGGCCTGTGTCCTTGTCCCTCTCTGTCCTAGCTCAGACTCTGTCCTCCTCTGTGCCAGATAAGAGACAGTTTCTGTGCCAGATCAGAGAGGGTGTCCCTCTGCAGAGCTGACAGAGAGAGGGACAAGGCACAGAGAGGAACAAGGAACTCCAAGAGTTTGAACTCCTCCAAGGATATACTCTGAGCCTCAAAGGATATAACAACAATGGCAATCGCAGGGTTTTCTTGGCTTACTGATGATGCTGGGAGCTTATGGAGGCTTCACCCTTTAGAATAGAAATCAATCGTGTAGGGCTGTAGCTCTCCTTGAAGACCGTAGGCTGACTAGTGGAATCTGGACCAAGAGCCCTACCAGGACCCTAGGGCTGTGTTGGTATGCATTTAGTAGTAAAAAGGAGCTAAGAATGGAAATACCCAGAAAGGTAAGTACACACATCCATGCTCACATTTCACACAAGTGTGCACACTCTGTTTCCTTGATCCTAAGACTCTGCTGACCGCGACACGCCATTGATCCAATCATAGCCTTCCAGGGAAAAAAAAAAAAAAAGAAGAAGAAGAAGAAGAAGAAGAAGAAGAAGAAGAAGAAGAAGAAGAAGAAGAAGAAGAAGAAGAAGAAGAAAGAAGCATTGCCAGATTAAACTTACACATCAGTTGTAGGGTACATCCCAGTTTCAGAAATGCCAAAAAGTGGAAAACAAAGGCTGATTTCAAAATCTTGGAAATTTAGCATATCTAATTTTAATAGATGCATTTAAGGTAAATCTGCCTCCCAAAATTTGTCCTGAAGAAAAACTCAGGATTTGAAACCTATGAACCACAGTCAAGTTTCTAAGTCGTGATCCATAAATGGGCTAGCAAAGTGTGAGAATAGTCTTCATCTGTGGAAGTGCTCTGCAACAGTAAAGTTCTGGGCAAATGTTGGCTTTCAGTATTTTATTTCACTGGATCTGTGAATCTATTTGTTTTTGTTTTATTCATTTTTTTTACACAGGATACCCCCACCCAATCCAACCTGTCCTTATGACCCCCTTACCCCTTCATCTGTCTCATCAGCTTCGATGATTTGCCTTATAGAAGTGTGTGGATGACAATTCATTTAATCAATTTAGTAAAGCCTAGAACCATTTATTTGCCTGTGGTTGTAAAGGTATCCCTCCACTCCTGCTGAGAATGCCGAGAGAAACAGGAGAGTTATAATGATGTAGGGTTTTCTATTAAAGTAGAGGGAAGTTGTACAAGAGAGGGGGCAGGGACAAAAATAAGTGTATCAGGCACGGTCTTGGTGACACTAGTCAAGAGCCTCAGGAACCCACCCATTGCACACCTCGGACAGAGTGATGCAGGTCCCAGCCATGGCAGAGATGCTGCTGGCTGCAGTACTCGCCAGAAGGCAAGAAAGGGACAAACAATTGAAGAACAGGGTGTGTTAATTACCTTACTCAAGGGATCTTAGGAAACATGGCGTACATGTAAATTGACGCAATGAATATGACTACCGCAGGATTTCATTTTCATGCAGAAGAGCAAAGGGAAAGAGACAGAGGCTTAGATGCCACTCTCTATGATATTTGCTCTCTCTTCTGCAAATGGAAGTCCTACTCTTATCTATCAGCCTCCTCACTGCTCGGCCTTCTTGGTGATTACGCTGTCTCTCTTTTGCCTCTCCATTTGCTGCTCAGTTACTTGCTTGATTGAATGAAATCCTTTTGCACTATGGGAGGCAAGACACAGTCAGAGGGGTAATGGAAACCAGATCATGGAGAGTGTCTGAGACTTTTGGAAGGACTTTGCATCTCTCTGGTATTATTGGTGGTTACTCCCTGGTATAAGAACAGATATTGTGGGTGGGGTGCCACAGGGAAGCAGAGAGACCATTTAGCAGAGGTGAGATGGATGCTGTGGTGGGAGAAGAGGAGGGAAGGGAAGAGTTTGACACCAAAGAGGGGAGGGGGAGGGAAGAAGTTGTCAGATTCCGATATATTTTTAAATACGGAATTGGATGCAGCTATGACAAAAACATAAGAGGAGAGGAATATGACATCCAAGTTTTGACTGGAGCAATCAGAAGAATGATGTTGTCACTTTTTGATATGGAGAAAATATTTGCCATAAAAATGTGAAATGTTAAATTTGTACTTGTCGAAAGAGGACACAAGTAATGTTGGGGATAGAGTGAGGTTGTATGACAGAGACCAGAATTCAAGAGATAACATAGCAGAGAGAAACAACAAGAGAAAACAAACATTGGAAGAGATTCAACCCCTTGACAAACACTTGGCTATGTAGCCGGCTGGATCAGAGTCAACCTGGAAGGATGTTTGCCTTGAATTACTATCAAATCACTTGTGTGTGTGTGTGTGTGTGTGTGTGTGTGTGTGTTGTCTTGCCTTCTCTTCATTTGTGGAATCATAAGTTCTTGGGCAACAGGGTTCTAAGTCTCTGGCACCTAACTTATCTCCTTGTACTAACTTCCCAAATCTAATCAAAAGGGTAGTAGCCCAGCGCGGGAGGAAGCCTCTTGTATTGTCTGGTGGCTTTCTGCTCTCAGAACAGCATGTTTCTCCTATTCCCACATTCAGAAGATAGATACTGCATGAAACACTGTGGTATCCTCACCTTCTTGGTCTGGTCTAGGGGTCCAAGAGAGGGAAGAGTCCTGGCATAGTTTTCCTAGTAAAGAGTCCAGCCTCGCAGTGCTAGAATTTTAAAGAAAAGAAGCAACAAGTTGCAATTCAGTGCAGTCAGCCCTTTTAAGTTTTGCATTTATGAGACCCCATATTCAGACACTGATGGGTGGCAGATGAAATGGTGGTGTGGGAAGAAGGCTGGTGATATGGGAGACACTTGAATATTCTGCAAACCAAAGATAGGTCCATGTTGCGTCTCTTGTTCACATTCATTGGGAAGGTGGTGTGGCTGCTGAATGGATATGAGTCAGAACTGGTGGTATCTACTAAGAAAAAGGAAGATTCATGGTTCTTCTTAGGATAAGCATGCATTGTTCAATCATTATTTAGTAGATGTATCATTGATCCTAAGCACTCTTTTCTTCCTTTAAGGGACTGAGTGGAGAAAACAATCTTCTTGCTTGTTGGGGTCTACTCCTCATCACTGGTGATCACGTTTGGGTCATTTTCACCCATCATTTGTGGTGTTGGGTGCATGAGAAGAGCACCCAACTCTAAGTGGTGTTGGGTGCATGAGAAGAGCAGCCTCACCAGCTAATGGAGGAAGCACCCTCGGGGGTTTTGTTGGCTGAAATAATGGGGAACAGCTCTCCTGGGAAGATTTCAAAACCGCACAGGTTTCAAAACCGCAGGTACAGTGCCTCGACTGGGCTCAGGTCAACCATGTATGGAGTTGCTGCAGTCCCTGGGCCGTTGCCTCTGTGACATCTTCATGTGCCCATTTACAGGGGGTCTTGGGGAAAAGGTTGGAAAATACTGAAGAAAAAGGTTGGAAAATACTAGAGAACCATGGAAGCCATGAGATGTTTTTGCTTTCCAGTGAAAGTTTTCCCCCTTCAAAAAGGGACATCTGGTGGTAATAGATGTGGCAAAAAGCACATGGAGCATGGGGGGATATCGTCCTTTTCATTGCCTGGAAAGAGACGTTTACTATGGTGTTAGCTCTTTTCTTCCTTTTGTTGTATAGGGTAATAGTGTGAGTTGGGCTTAAATCTCAATTCCCCCACTTAACAGTTGTGTGACTATGAAGAGTCACTTAAACTCAAGACTCAGTTTCTTCATGTATGTAATGAGTATAAGCAGAATGCATATTTCACGTATGTATGACAGTGAGAATTAGAAAATGTAATACATTTACAACGGGCAGAACAGTGCTTGGCGCTAGAAAGCCTTCAGCAAGTGTTGTTGTTCCGTTGTACTTGTGCCATTGTAGTTGTGGTGTTGTCAGGGTGTTGTGGTGTTGTAGTTGTATTGCTGTAGTTGTTATGCTGTTGTAGTTGTGTTGTGCTGTAGTAGTTTTGTTGTGCTGTTGTAGTTGTCCTGTTGTAGTTGTGTTGTTGTGCTGTTGTAGTTGTGTTGTCGTGCTGTTGTAGTTGTTGTTGTGCTGTAGTAGTTTCATTGTTCTGCTATTGTAGTAGTTGTGTTGTTGTTGTGCTGTTGTAGTTGTGTTGTTGTTATTGCCAAAACCGTTCATCCTCACGGAGTTATCTGAGTTCTCCACAAGCAAGGATGGATAGAGAAGTAAAAGAAAAGCCATGGGTGCCATAGCTCAGAGGAAGAGCAAGAATGAACAGAATGGTGATGGGAAGAAGACACTGGAGCCCCAGCAGAATCCAGTGGGGAAGAAGAGACAGAAGTCTTGAATTACTTTCCATCCCATTTGTACAGAGTCAGAACTGGTGAGTGACAGAGCTAGGACCTTGAGTACCTGATGCCCTCAATTATTTGTCCATTCTGCTGGCCCAGAAGACTTGTGTAGGGTTTTTTGCCATTTGAGCCCCCAAAGAGGGAGGTCCAAACAGCCAGACTCTTTTGCTGCTGGAGAAAACTGCTTCTGCAATTGTGATGCGTGAGCACCAAGTGCCAAGTTTTTCTGGAACACAGATAAGGGATGAAGCAGAAGAGACAGAAAGTCTGTTTTCTGTGCACCATCTGTCTCCCCACCTTGGTACCTAAATAGCATTCAACACATAACTGTCTTTACAGTTGTCTGTATTTACTGAAACTAGAGGTAATCGAGTTAAAGAGCTCATTAGGGTGGTCTTTAATTCAATATGATTGGTGTTCTTATAAAAAGTGGAAATTTGGACACAGAGGCAGACTAGAGGGAAGATGATGGAAAGAGACATAGAGAAAAGATGGCCATCTACAAGCCAAGGAGAGCGGCCTAGAGCAGATCCTTCCCTCACAGTCCTTAGAAGGAACTAACTCTGCCAACACCTTGAATTTTGAACCCCTAGCCTCTAAAACTGTGAGACAATACGTTTCTGTTGTTTAAGCCACCCAGTTTGTGGTACTTCATTATGGCAGCTCTGACAAACTATGGCATTTATGACATCTCAGGTCATTCCATTGGTGCCTTCCAATATACCCACTGGTTGCTTAATAGGATCTTTGGAGATGTAGGTAACAGAATCTGTACTATCAAGGTTACCTCCAAAGGCAAATGAAATAGACTACACATAATGGTTTGGAATGGTGATTTTGCAGGTCAGAAATTTGGGAAAGGCTCAGTTGGGTATTTTGCTGCTGGTCTTGTAGGATCACTCATGTGACTTCAGTTTTAGGGACTCATCTTTGGCTGGCAAGTCTAAGATGGCTTCACTTGCAAATCTGGTGGCTGGTACTGGCTAGGACAGCAAGGACAGCTGTGACAGATGAATGACCAGTTGACTTCTCTTCCTTGGCGAGGCCAGCCTAGACTTTTTTGCATGGCAACCGTAGGAATCCAAGAGCTTTATCTATGTTCTTAATTATTTCCCTGGGATGGTTTCCCAGAAGTGAAATTGCTTGATCAAAGGGCATGCATAGTGTTAAGGCTTTACCTTAATAATACAGAAGTGCATTTTCTTTTAATAGATATTACAACCAGGTAATATCTGTATACCAATATTTCCTTTGCTGATATTTTCTATCACTCACACTCACGTGTAGGGGGAAAAAAAGCCTCACGCTTTACCTGACTGCATTCAATCAATTCCTAAATTAAGTAGTGCAAGTGGAAATGTAATTCAGTATATATATCCCTGAGGAACGAGTGGACTACACATTTGTTAAGTGGATTTCATTCCCCATCATGAAACATATCCCAATTTTTCTAGCTGAAGAAAAGAAAGGAACATGCAATTTTTAAAAATTATTTTGTTACTAAAACCAAATGATGTATCTACAGTTTTCTTTGTTTAGGAAAACCATGCATTTCTGCAATTTCTACTTACATTGCAAGTATAATTGGAGCATCTATTCATTCAAAATCCAAGCTGATATGCTTGTTTAAAAACCTGGCTGCCATTTTGTTTTAAGCGCTCTAACAGAATATTATTCAACCTTAACATCTATTTAGATATTTTCCACTAGAGAGCCATATGGGGGTCAAAGTGAGTAGGGTGGTGGAGTAGGAAGCTTCAGAGAGAATGTCTTTTTACATCTAAGAAATGCCGGATGCCCATCTGCTTATACACAGACATGTGAAGGAGAGAGAAAAACACAAAGTCAATAGAAGAATTACTTAGCTACTCCTAGAGTCCTCTCCACATAGTCAACATTTCCCAAAATTTTCTTTTAAGAGAGACAGATACACAGAGGCCAAATATCAAATAGTTACATTTCATTACCTCATGTATTAGTCAGTAAGAAGAGGAAAAAAATAGTCAAATCTCTGAAAAATATTCTGAAATTCAAATCTTTTGAAAAAATTTCTGAAAACTGTCCTCGGGTAATTTTTTCTACCTACTGGCAGGGGTGATAGTAAAGTGAAGAAGATAGGGATGTATTTCCTCGGTTTCTGAATGATTTCTTTCCAAGGGCCTATATTTCAAGTTGTGTTTTGAGCTAAGCTGTCCCTCTTTATGTTTCTCAGAGAATCTAACATATTTCTTTCCTGACTTGTAGGCAAAGGTTAAAACAAACAGACAGTAAATGCTGCGCTTCATTCCAAACTCTTTATTAAGTTCTTTAAAATCACACTGACATGTTTCATGGATACAACTTTGAACTGGTCTAGGGATGGTGGTCACAGACTTAAATTCTAGTCCAGGCTCTGCCACATACCAGGAATGTGACCACAAATCGCTCACCCTCTCTGAGCCTAGGGGTACTCATCTGCAGTAAAAAGAAACTTACCTCTTATTGGCTGGGCGTGGTGGCTCACGCCTGTAATCCCAGCACTTTGGGAGGCCGAGGTGGGCGGATCACGAGGTCAGGAGATCGAGACCATCCTGGCTAACACAGTGAAACTCCTTCTCTACTGAAAATACAAAAAAATTAGCCGGGCGCAGTGGCAGGCGTCTGTAGTCCCAGCCACTCGGGAGGCTGAGGCAGGAGAATGGCATGAACCCGGGAGGCAGAGCTTTCAGTGAACCGAGATCACACCACTGCACTCCAGCCTGGGCAACAGAGCGAGACTCCGTCTCAAAATAAATAAATAAGAAACTTACCTCTTATTTTAAAGGGCTATTAGAGTATGGATCAATTGCTACTCTAAACAAAGTAGGTAACACCAAGCCAGGTACAGAGTAGGCTTAAAGTCAATTAGTAATTATCCTTATCAATACATCACTTCATTAAACTATGTCTTTTATATAATTAGGTCAGGTATTACTCTTCACGTTTCAGGAACAATAAAAACAGAAGTACAGGCTGGGTGCGGTGGCTCACACCTGTAATCCCAGCAGATCACCTGAGGTCAGGAGTTTGAGACCAGCCTGGCCAACATGGTGAAACCCTGACTCTACTAAAAATACAAAAATTAGCCAGGCGTGGTGGCGGGCACCTGTAATCCCAGCTACTCAGGAGACTGGGGCAGGAGAATCACTTGAGCCCGGGAGACAGAGGTTGCAGTGAGCTGAAATGGTGTCCCTGCACTCCAGCCTGTGCAACAGAGTGAGATTCTGGCTCAAAAAATATTTAAATAAATAAATAAACAGAAGTACAGAGAGGGGAAGAAATAGCTAAAGTTCACATTTCAAGTTCCAGAAAGCCAGAGAGGACCCACACAACAGCAGGAGCTATGAGCTTCATAGGGTTGATTGGGCTACTTAGGCTAAAATGGGATCAAACACAATACAGTTTTATATTTTTTGATTCATAATGGAAATAATTGACAACACCAGTCGTCTGAGCTATAAGATTTCAAATCAGTTTCAGGACACAGGCCTTCACTATGCCACAAGGCCACCATTTTCTACATTGTTTCTTTTTGAAAAATGTGTAGTCCTGAGACTGGATGCCACATTTTTACCCATTCCCCCTTGTAAGCATAATGCAGATTGTTCATCTCAGCCAGGGTGACATATGTGTTGAATCTGCCCAATGGTGTAGAATGATAAAAATTTCAGCTTCTCAGTGGAAGCTGGTATGTTGGGTTAGGTTGCTTAGGAATATATTTCTAATTCAAACATAGGTACTTCCATTCTTCAAGATCAGATCAAACAGCCTGCAAAATCAAACTCATGGTTCCATTTAAGAATGCACCAAATACCGGCTTGTTCACATGTGGTCCATCTTTTGTGTTGGCAAATCCTCTTCTGGCTCTTTATTAGTGACTGGTCAAAAGCACTCTCCATCCAGGAGACCTGAAACCTGTCCTTTTATTGATGGAGTAGCACACTCAGGATCTGAGGCTAGAGCTGAGAGATGGCAGGGAGCTGAGCTGGTGGAAGGTGCTGGGGAAGGGGATGACACGATGATGAAATCAAGTTTGGCTTTCTGAGATGACTTTTTACTCCTATAGACATGCTTTTCCAACTTGACATCAAGAATGCACATTTCAAACAAAAGCTGAAGTAGCATCCTTATGAAATGTATTGCAAGTTTGAAATTAAACCTTAAAAAAAGTCTGGATGTGTTACAGGAGCATTCATGTCAGAGGCAGCATGATGTTCAGACAGGGGAAAGGTAGAGCTGTCAGTCAAAATGCGTATGTTGGGACAGAGGAAATATGTAGGTTTTTAGACAAAGCAACAGCCAGGCATGGAAACCTAAGTAATTTTTCTTTGGTAAAATTCTGTATACTAGTTCTGTGTATTACTAAGACACTGCTCATTGCCTAGTCCTCTTACTTCTTCTGAAGAGCACTGTGGCATTTCTCCGGGCCCTCAGTGTGCTCTGTAACAATTTACATCAGACATCTGGCTACTTGGGGTGGGCACAAGATTTGGTTATGACCAATGAGACATAAGCCAATAAGTCTGGGGAAAACTTCTTATGTCCTGGTATCAGTATCATCCTTTCAGTATCTTCTTCCTTCTTGTTTCTGCCTGGAATAGGGGTCTGGGATACAACAGCCATCTTGTGACCATCAGGTGATGTGCATAAGGGCATAGGCCTCCTAAGAGGGAGTGGAATGTCTGAAAGATAGACCCTGCATCACCATCCCCAGCCACCATCCCAGCCCTGGGTTGCTGCCCACACACTCCTAGCCATGTGGAGTAGTGCTTTCATATGTGTCCTGAATGCATTTCTAACTGAGTCCATTGTTAATACCAAACAGTAGCTGCATTTGTTAGGGTAAGAATAGCTGCCATAAACAACTGCCAAAGAGCAGTGCATTTTATAGTAAAAGTTTATTTTTCACACACATAAAATCCTGAACTGATATTCTTGATCAGCAGAGAACTCTTCTGCAAACAGTGGTTCAGGGTCCTGTCTCTTCCTATCTGGTGGCTCTGCTATCTTCAACACATGGCTTTCAAAGTCACCCTGTATATGGGTTTCTGGTTGGTAGAGTAGGAAGAGAGAGAGTATTTCTGAGGCTGGGGCTGGGGAAGGGTGTGTACCAGTCCCAAGGGGGGCACATGTCACTTCCAGAACTCAGTCTCTCAGCCTGGCATTGAACCTAGCTGTGTGCCCAGAAGGGAGAGATGGGTTTGGTAGAAATCCAGGGGTCAGTTGTAGCAACTGCCAAGCTTTATCCTTGGGATGGCCTTGGAGTACTGAGGGATGAGTCGATGGCTCAGTTTTCACAATGGTGATTAACACAGTGGTGATCTGGTATTTGGATGATGGGATGTGAGCACAGACAGGTAACCGGGCCCATGGCTTTTCTTCAGTCAATGAGGAGGAAGGGAGAGTCGGAGAGGGTGATAGGGTCTGCACATCCATATCAACATCCCTGCTTGACTTCCAGTGAGCAGGAGGTGGGGAATGGAGAAATAAAAATTATTTAAATTTCCTGCTCTTTAAAACTGCTAACTGTATCCCATAAAATTACGGACAGCATATAAACAGAAACTATTTGTTTAGCCAAGGTCCTTTATGAATCTTGTTGCTCAGAAGACAATGGGATGGAGTGGTTAGAAACTCAGACTTGAGCTGTCAATCCTGGCTCCTCTAGTTAGTGATCGTTTTGTTTTATTTTGCTTTTTGTTTTTGTTTTTGCAAATTTCTTGTCACTGGGAGCCTCCTGTGAAAAGGAATTAATAGAAGTAATTCACCTCGTGGGTCTGCTGAGAACATAAAATGCGATGAAAAGTGTAAGGCTCTCAGGATAGGGTCTGATCCACAGCAATATTCAACATATGTCAGTTAGCTGTTATTTACTGTTACTATTATTAAAGAATTATGATTCACCAGCTTGGAGTGTCTGGAAGAAACCTCCAGATGGCGCTGAAGCAGAGAATCAGCCTGGCACCCAATCGCAGATGCAGGAGCACAGCTGCTCATCATTTCTCCAGGTCAGGAACCTCCCAAGTCAAAACTGTAGTTATGGCAAATGAAGTTATCTGGGAAGCTTCTCTCCTCTCCTTCACCTCTGCAAGCTCATGTGTCTTTAAAGTGAGAGTCATTGGCCATTCTTTGGTTACTCCCTAAAATAATATCAAAATACACCAACTCTCATTTAAATCCAATGAGACGACATATGCAGCACTTGCTTAATGCACATTAAATGCTCGGTAAGTTCAATTTCCTTTTATTCCCTCTAACGGGAAGAGAGTGCCTCCCTCTATTTCTTTCCTCATCGGCCTGGTCAGTGGGCAGCCGGCTTTCAAAATCTGTTTATTTTCTTAGTAAAAGTTTGAGGTAAGCAAGGTTTGCTTGAGTTATTGCATTTCTCTGAAAGTCTGTTGGGTGTAGAGATTTCCAGTCTAGGCTTTGGATGCAGACAGTCTTGGGTTCAAAAGCCAGCTCAGTCAGGGGCTGCAGAAGCTTAAACATGCTGTTTATTGTCCTTTATGAAATGGGAAAGATGATGATGACCCATTGTTCACTGGAGGGAATGAATGCAAAGTGCCTAGCACATGCATGCATCCAATACACGCCACTTCCCTTCCCCTATTAAATATCTATTTATCCCCTTGACTTACCCCTGTGCTTTTCAACATGTCCATTTCTCAGGGCCCTGGTTACTGTGGGGGAAGAGGACACTCAAAGGGTTTTGCCTTCCATTAAAACCAACCTCCCCAACTCCCTTTTTCTCAAGTCCCTGCCTTCTTTCCTACTTGGGATGAGTTAATCAGATGAACTAAACAGCGCCAGGGTGCGCTAGCCGATGAGGTTCCAGAAGGTGGTTAGTGTGAACAGAGGGTAACCTTGGTGGGAGTCCGCTCCATGCAGCTGAGTTGTCTGGGACAAGCCATGTCACATCTCTCAGCTCCAGCTCCTCATCTGCACATAAAGGGGCAGATGAAATCATCTCTGCTGGTCCTTCTTGCTCTTTTATCTGTATTCTTGTTGAGTGCTATGATAGGCAGCAAGAGATGTCATGGAGATTACGTGTCTTTCCTAGAGAGTGCAGCCGGTCTTCTTGGCTACCCTCCTATTTTCTTACTTGACTATTTTCTCACCCTTCATGGGGAGCTGGTCCAGTCTGATGGATGAAGACAGGAACCCTCTGAACTGCCAAGACAGTCCTCAAGAACTCTGAGACCATGAAATGTGACTGCCCTGGGAAAGCTGATAATTTGGTGCCCTTTTAAATATGTTCCTGACATACTTGTAAATGCAGTGTGTGTGTGAGAACTTGATTTATCTAAGAACAAAATATACATCTGCCTCTGTGTTCAAACGGAAGACTTATTAAAGCCCTAAAATGATATTTCCTTTAAAAATTTGTTCAGTAAAGATACAGATGAATAGAAAGAAAAACAAGACTATTACTCAAAAATTCCCCATCCACATAAACTCTGATAATCCAAAAAAAAGTATGCTTGTACAATTAGAATATGTAAAAAAGGTCAAAAAGTTTTCAAGATGAAAAGAGAAACCTTTCCTCCAGTCCATTTTCATTACGGCTAGCAGTTTGTTGTGATTTTTCTATTAATATAAGCATTTTACATATTTGGCAGTACATATGCATACACACACACACACACACACACTTTTACTGCAGAAAGGGAATCTAACAGATTTATTACTTCTACTGAACATAATCCTACATTTTAGCTTTTTATTCCACAGTTTATCTGTTACTCAGTATAATGTTGGCCCTTTAGTGTCACCAAAGTAAAGGTAGTTTTTGTGGATATACTTACCAAGTCTTATTCAGATTATTTTAAAGTTTCTTTATCTGACCTTTATGGTAGTGAATTTTCTGAGTACCCCTTGTCCTCTCCTAAGGTCTCTTTTGCAATTTTCTAAATCAGACATCTTCTTGGGAGGCATATTAAAAGGGTTTAAAATTTGGATAATAAAATAAATTGCTCATTTCCTGTAAACAGCATTCCAGCATGCATTATTCAGTTACAGAATTATCCTGATTGCAACTGTTGACTTCAGTCAGCCATGGGCTCTGTTCTTGGGCTTTGTGACATAGTGGCTGTATTTTGGGGAAAAAAAATCAGTAGAACTTCCAGGGAGGATTTTTGTTTGTTTTGTTTTGCTGTTTTATTTTGTTTTAATTTCGAATTATGGGAACTGTCTACTTTTGTGGGACCAAATTATGTTTTGCCAATTCTGTAAGGAGCTGCATGTGGAACCCTGGATTTACTGGAAACATACTGACAATCAGTAAATGTTCTATATTCCTGCCCTTTTCAGAAAGTTGTCTATGGCAGCTGCACTGCTGACCTAACCTAAATCATATTCTCCTTAAGAGCAGGGGCAACTGAAACATTTTTCTTCCATTCTGTAGGGAGGGGATGAATAGGACTTGGAAGTTCTGAGAAGCACCCAGAGTGCCCTGAGGGGTGAATGTGGAACAGAACAGAAGAGGGTTTGCATGTTCTCTAGTGGAAAGCCATGTTAACAAGGACTGCATCAGGATCATCTCCAATAACAACACAAGGGATGCTGAAATTCCAACTCCCCCAGTCAGGGCTACAAGGCAGTCATTCAGTTCTCACACTCGTGGCCTCTGGGCCTTCTCCATGATAACCCCGAAAGGTGTCCTCTTAAGAGTGGGATAGGGGAGAGAACACAGTCATTTAACTTTCAGGAACACTAAAAACACAAACCGTGTCACGTAAAATTACAAATCAGTTCATAAAACTGCAATAACTGACCTGCACAATGTGAATTTCCTGAAATGAGCACTCGGATTGGGCACCAGTACCAGGTAATGAAGGGACTTTACAGAGATGATTAACAAGGGCCTCCACTTTTTATTAGACTCATTTCGCTAATCCCTAAAATTAAGGAATTCCAGGTGTATGGAGCCAAGTATGCAAATGATTTCCTTCCGCTGAGCTGCTGATTTCATAAAAGGCCCTCAAACAGAGAAATAAAACACACAGAATGGGAAAGCTTTATGGCACAGTCGAGAATATTGTGCCTTTAAATAGTTCAGACAAGCAGTGCGTGCTGTAAATTTGCCACAGAGACAAATTTGTGCAAAGCTATAAAAAGAGAAAAAGTGAAGCTGAAAGGAGAAGGCTGGGGGAGGGGCTGGGGGGCAGGAGGGACTCTCAAGACCTCGGTGGCCGAGGCACTGTTGATTCAGCTGAGGCAGCCTCTGTGGGAGTGCTGGTGGGGAGCACATTGTAAGGAGTGGGCTCACTGGACACAGAAACAGATGGAGAAAGGAAAGTGGAGACATTTTTATTCAAAGGGAGATGAAAGCATTGCATTTTCCTGGTATTCTATTTGTAGGATCTGCAGACTACACCCCGAGGGCCAAATCCAAGCAACTGCCTGTTTTGCTATGACCCAGGAGCTAAGAATGGTTTTTTGCATTTTTAAACAGTTAAAAAAGAATCAAAAGAAGAATAATATTTAGTGACATGTGAAAATTATATGAAATTCACACTTCCGTGCTCATGAATAAAGTTTTATTGGAACATAGTATGGATGGCTTGTGGTTGCTTTGCATGACAACGGCAGAGTTGAGCAGGTGCAGCAGAAACTCTGGCCTGTAAAGTCTTGCTTACTTACTGTCTTGCCTTTTACAGAAAAAGTTCGAAGTTCCATAGCAAGAGGTCAACAAAGTGTGACCTCCAGACGAGCAGCCTCAGCATCACCTGGGAACTTGGTAGAAGTGTAAACTCTCAGGTACCTCCCAGATTACTGAATTAGAAACTAGGGGTGGGGCCCAGAGATCTGTTTTCACAGATTCCCCCCTCCCTGCCACTGCCAGGTGATTCTGATGCACACTGAAGTTTGAGAACCGCTTCCGTAGAGTGACTGGACAGCCGGGGCCCAATGGGACACCGCATGTTAAATCCTCACAAGGGTGGACATGGGGTCTTTATCAATGTAAGAAATTCTCTGGGAGGTGGTGTAGCTGCAGGGGGCACCCTGGGCTGTCACCTGGTTGTCCAGTCCCTTAATGAGCTCTACTTAAATAATATAGGAGGACAAAGAATTGCTGTAGGGTCAACCATATCATACCCATAGGCATCAGGTACTGTTGTTACTCATTTTACAGACGGGCTACTAAATAACTAGCCCAAAGTCAAACAAGTAGGAGAAACAGCCTTCAAGAATGGGGTCTATATGACCTCAACACTGGAGTTCCTTCCCCTATCCCATGGTGCCCTTGAATGAAACACACTTACAGATTCTGTAGGGAGTCACCGGGTCTCAGGCTACAATTCCTGGGAGCTGGTGCCTTGGATTTTGGAGTTCACACCCTGCACTGCTCACAGAGCTGGCATTACGGAGAAAGTCATTTTACAAAATGCTGGGAAATCAGTGGTCTCTTTGGGAAAATGTCAGTTATTCACAGTATTTATATGTGTAGAGCACAGAATATTCTATTGTGAAAATATCGAGATAACAACTGCTTGGGGAACATTTTCAGTGAAATATTTACTTGGGAGAACGGGAAACATGTCTAACGATAAAAAAATTGTAGGCGCATCTGGGTGAACATTATTTAGCTGCAAGTGTTTGCTTAGATATTTTTAATATACATTTATGCACTTTAAATTTATTTTATTGGGTGAAATAAGGACTTTGGGGAGAAGAGCTGTGGCATAGGTTTTTAATGTTCTAGGCAAACGAATACAGTTTCTGGTAGATGATGGTGCTCCCAGCTGCTTTTGTTTGATGGATTATCCTGATGTCCTTCATTTTATTGTGGTGCTAAGGAATGGGTCTGCCTGGAATAGTTTGCTGACAGATGAGAGCCTTGGTCTGTCACTGAAATCCCAAGAATTTAAAGGGAAATACAGAGCAATTCACCTGGACTCCCACTTATTACCTGCAGTAAAGGGCGTGCGAGTGGGGATTGACTGGCTTTTATTTTAACTTTCAAAGAAGAGATTTCATCTGTGTTCCTGCAGAGACTGGAGGTGCAGACAGGCAGGTGAGTTTCTGCAGACATCTCACCAGCACATTAATCAGATTTCCTGTTTTTCCAGCCAAAGATGACTTTACTCAGACAACCCAGCTCATGTGTGGGACATTTGCAGAGATGTGGGGCAAAGGACCTGGATGGAGAAGCTTCTCCAGCAATTTTTTTCCACTTTTAATTTTGAAATAATAAGATTCACAAGCATTTGCAAAAATTGTAGTGTACAGAGAATTCCTATGTATTCAGCTTCCCCAAATGTTAACAGCTTACAGAATTATAATACACTATCAAAACCTGGAAATGGATGTTAGTAATTAACTAGAATGCTGACTTTATTTAGAATATCATCAGTTTTTTACATATACTCATTGTGTGTGTGTGTGTTTGTATGGTTCTGTAAAATGTTATCATGTATACAGATTGCTTGCTATGTTATAAAGTATTAAACGATAATAATCACAATGTTGTTTGTAGCTTTTTAATGATTGGAATAATAAAATACAAAATAGGTTTCATCTTTCATCCTGTCTTTACCACCACTCTCTCACTGGAGTGGGTGTATACTCTGATATCATGAGTGTTTGAGGCTTCTAACCCCCTCCTACCTCTTCTGAAGATGCAGTGTGATTAAGGAGAAACATACAGTTGAGTCACTATGGTAGACATTATGAGTATCCACCAATGAATCTTGTTCTCCTCTATACTTGAGCACATGGAAGGTAATGCCTCTCTTCCCTCTTGATATTAGGTATCATCATGTGATTTGCTTTAGTCAATGGCATGAGTGGAATTCTTCACCTGTCCTTCTCCTCTGCTCCGGAGATCATGTAACAGTCCATGCAGAGGTGCCATGAGACTACAGCCATCACATGAAGGATAGCTCAATCTAGGAGCATAACTCAGTAAGCAAAGGACTTGCCTTGAGTGAGACACAAACTTTGTGCTGCGAAGGCACTGAGATTTTGGTATAGATTTTTACCTAATCTAACTTGTCTTAACTGATGCAGTGCTAGGATATGATGTCACCTTGGGAGGAGAGGTTATTTGCAACTCTTTCTCATGGCTTGGACTTTCTAGAATTGTTTATTCTGCTGTGGAAGGAACTGCTTCTCCATGACTGATGGAGAGAAATGGATCTAGTGTTCCTTCCTGCTTAGAATTTGTTGTCTTCCATCTCCCTCTTCTCCACTTTAGAAGTCCAAGCAGAACCAAGGTGAGACTCCATCCCCTTCCCCTGAATCAGAAATTTTGGGAGTTGAGCCCAGGAATCTGTGTTGACAAACCATCCAGGTGATTCTGATGCACTTTAAAGTTCGAGAACACTGGTCTCAATGCTCCTTCAGTGCCCTTTCTGTGGCTTATTTGCTGTTTTAGGAATCCTTGAAAGCCTGGAAAAGCTGGGACTCTGGTTCTCTACCAGTGTGTGGGATCTAGCAACATATTTTAAAGAAAAGAAAAAGTGTGTCTTGCTCTGCACTGGTGTGATGATTGGGATTTCCAGAACCTTACTGATTTTACATGAAAGAGAAGATTCCTTCCAGGCTGAGTGGGATCTGGAGGTCTGTCCTCCATCACTCGGAAATCTTTCTTCCATGGTTGTCTTCTCCTTTTCACCATCAAATGCCTCAGTTCCAATGCAAATGCTTTGGGTTCATGATTGCCTGCCTCACTGGGATTTTCCAGCTTTAACTCTTCTATACTCATTGACATACAATTGTGTTTGTATTTTGAAAGGTGATAACTATCCTTATCTCAATGGGAAGAAATGCTAATAGTGCCAGTATCAGGGAGAGATAATTACTTTTTATATGAGGACTTCAAGTCTCATGGGTTAAGTCCCTTTTGGGCTGTGCACAGCCAGGTTTGGTTATGGTGTTGACCTTCAGTCATGGCACTATGGTTCTGTTCATGTGTCCCTCCACTTGGATATATGAACTGCACATGAAGCCCACCCTAGATGCAAAAGTAGAAGGTTCCACTGTGCTGTCATACACTTACCCACAGGCAGCACAAAACACCTTTCTGAGCTGCACTGGCCACATCAGACATCGCCCCAGCCAAAGCAAAAGTCAACACTTGAGCTCAGAATTTTATTATCTGGCCCAATGTGTGGACCAAGACTCTGTTCAGTGGATATTCTGCATAGAGAAGCCAACTTCTGGGCTCCATCAGAAGTTCTGGGCTCCATCAGAAGGCTGATGGGGGTCTCCTACGCAAAGGTGGAGAAGAGGGGCAGGTCTTGTGAAATGGAGCACAGTGGTGCCTAGAGCGATGGAGACTTTCACGTTGCTGTGAGAAGTGGAAGACAAAATATTATGCAGTAAACTACAGACCTCATGGAGCCACATTTGGCTTCTGTTAGGAAGGAGGAATCCCAAATAAGCATTGGTGACAGTGGGCTGATATTTGGGCAATGGCTTCTCATCTCTGAGTGTCCCTCACACTTGGGAAAATTGCAGGTCAAGGGGATTCTACTGAAAAACATTGAGGACTCTCTATGAGTGGCCCAACTAAGCACCATGGAGCACAGGAGAAGAAAGCGCTATGCTTTGTTCTTCAGTTTCTATCTTTACTTGTTAAGAAATAGGTATACAACACAGCAAACTTAGAAGGTAAAATAAATATACATTAACAGAAAGTAAAAATTGCCCATAAAGGCAAAAAAGGAAATAATTGTTTACTAATAAACTGGTATGTAACTATTACAGTTGTATACACATAAAGTATAATAACATTGGGATCATACTGAACATATGTTATGTAATTTGTTTTACTAAACAATATCAAGGGACCAATTTACCCACGTCGTTACAGCCTCAAAAATGATTTACATCTCTGCATGATATTTTGTTGGTCTGCTTTCCAAATTTACTCATTTGTGAGACAAACATTTACAGCACTCTAGGTGTACAGTGGTAAGGAGAGATGCCCGCGGCACACCAACATCTCTGGGTTGGGAATTACAAGGACACTTCGGAGTTTCCCACCTCCACCCAAGACGCTGTGGGGAAGGGCGACTTCCCCTTCCCCTCTCCATGCAGAGTGGACCTGCTTCTACTTTGGAGTTTGCAGGATTCAAGCTGCTTCAGATAAATTGGAAACTGCTATGCTGGCTGCCTGCAGGGCGAGGCCTGATGTCTGTACGGTTTGGATCGATGATGAGGTAAGTGTAATAAGCAGATCGCCACTCCTCCTGTGGGACCTCCGCTGATTCACGGCACCACATCCTGGGTCTCCTTTCAGCTCAGTGCTGCTTGTGGCGCCTGGCCATTTATCTTTGACAGAATCTTCACCTGAAACTTTCCCCAAACTCCAGGGCGGCCCACGAGCCCCAGACATGTGACTGGGGACAGGTGCACAGGGGTAAAGGAAGGGATCCAGGTTTAGAAAGTACCAGCCTTTATAGCACGAAAACAGCATGCACCATGGAGTATGTCTGGTGCTGAAATAAAGCGTCTCACTCTTGGGATGGTGGCTTTGTTCTCCTGCCTAGGGTCTAAGGGTCTAAGTTAGAGAGTCTAAGTTCTAGCACCAGACCTCAAAATCTCTCACCAATATAACTGTTCTAACCTGAGTTTCTGGTCTCTCTAACACAGAGGGCACTCGATTCATTATCAGCCATTATCAAACATCAGAATGTAAGAAGAAAAGGCCTTCTCCTGAGGCAGTGATTCCCTCCACAGGTATAACTTACTTCTCAAGTAAGTTACAGTTCCCATTAAATCAAGGGCTATTGTGACAACGTCAAAACCTCCTTCCTTAAATTAATTTAAATTAATAAATAAACACAATCCATGTCGAGATTTTTAAAAACTGTTCTATTGACTTTATTGAGGCACACTTTTTGTACCATAAAGTTCACCCATTGTAAATGTAGAATTCAATAATATTTGGAAATTTTCAGAGTTGCGCAGGCATCACAATCCCAATTTAGAGCATTGCCCTAACTCCCTTGTGTTCTGTTCTCCTGCCTACCAGCGGCTCTATGTCCTAGACCTCAAAATCTCTCACCAATGTAACTGTTCTAACTTGAGTTTCTGATCTTCCCAATGTTTATGCTGACTTGTAGTCACTCCCCGTCCCCACCCCTAGCCCTAGGAAACCACTGACCTGCTTTCTGTCTCTGTAAATTTGCCTATTCTGGACATTTTACATAATTGCAATCATACAATTTATAGTCTTCATCTGTATCTGGCTTCTTTCACTGAGTTTGTTTTTGACATCGTTCAAGTTGTTGCATGGATCCGTCGCTCATTCCTGTTGATTACAGAATAATATTCCATGGTATGAAAAGATCACATTTTGTGTTTTATTCATCTGTTGATGAACATTTGGATTACTTTCAGTGTGGGGTTATTATAAATATTGCTTCACGCAGAGGTTTTGAGGTGTTACTGTAAAATAAAAATATTCCAAAAAGCTCTTCGAGTGAACATTACAAAGTGCTTTGACAGGTGATGTTAAGACTTCAAAGATCAGAGTTTCCAGAAGATGCTAAAAACGTCTGGTGAATGAAGCCTAGTCACCACTTCCTACTGATTAACATGGAAATTCCCAGAGAAAATTATGCTTACCTTTTCCGTTTCCCATGTGTTCTGCTCTTAAGGAAAGTGCAGGTTGACATCAAACTGTTTGCCAGAATTTGAGAACCATGTGAGCAGGACCCTGAAACCTAGAACAATCTGACGTACTGTTGGCAATCAGCAATTATTTGTTGAATTAATGAACACACAAATGGTCCAAAAGTATGATCAAAGAGGCTTTTGGCTCCTGAGTCATCTAAGCCTGATGAACATTTCAGGAAGCAGGATGCAGAGCTTTGTGCTTAGCCGGTGATGGGTGGAATAGGATTAGGAACTGCTGATGTAGAGAGGGTAGGAGAGAAAGAAGGAAGCCCCATTGATAAGGATCACCTTCTAGGTGAGGTTGCCTGTTACCTCTGCCCTTTAATCTAAAGGTGCTTAAAAAATTAAGAGATGGGAGCCAACCCCAAAAGTCTATCAATTCGAATACAAAACAAACTGGAATATATTCATGCAACTGAATACAATATAGCAGTGAAAGTGAATGAAATGACAACTACACAATATAAAGGGATCTCAAAAACATTATGTTCAATGAACAAAACCAGGCACCAAAAAACACATACTGTATGATTCTATGGATTTAGTAATCTGTTTAAAAGCAAAAAATTAAGTCATAATGTTTAAGGATTCATGCTCAGGCTATGGAAAAACCATAAAGAACGTGAAAGAGTGAAACCATAAAAGTCAGAAAAGTGGTTAAGCTTTGTGGTTGACCAGAAAAGTGGCAGAAGGGAACCACTTTTGAGAAGATTGAGAGAGACTGAGCAAGGGCATCTGGGGTGCTGAAGACATAGTTTTCCACTTGCAAACATGCACAGGACATTGTTTTTGTTTACTTTTCAGTGGGTACATTTCCCAATAAAAAGTTTGACAAAAAAGACACTAAAATGTCAAAACAAAACAAAAAAACTGAGCAATCATCCTGAATTCAAAAATACTGTAGAACTGTTGAAATCCACATCCAGGATGCAGGTATAATTTTGTTTTTTAGTAGCTCTCACTATCAGTGCCCTTTTTTGTGGCTTAGGCTCATTCTCTGCTATTTGATTGGTACAATTGCTGGGGACCCTGTACTTATCAAGTAAGTTGTTCCAAAAGTTAACTTTTTGTTTTATTCTTGGGAATTTAGAATGCATTTCTTTTGGTACACAAGGATCATGTAAAAAATAGTAGGTAGCAGGTTTTCATGGAGACCCCTCAAAACCAGTTTAATTTGTGATGTAGCCAAAAGGTAGTGTCCATTGTACAGGTCTGACATTTCCGTTCTGGGAGCAAAGACCCCAGCAAGGCAAGAGGGAGAGTTTTTGCTCTTCATGCTAGATACAAGACTAATTCCCAAGGGAAATTTTGAAATAAGTTAAGTTTGCCTTTGACTTCTTCTTGCTTTTTTTTTTTCTTTTTACTGTGCCCTTCTCCCACTTTTGAAGACCCATTCATAATCAAAATCTCACTAGAGAACCTGCTACACACCTGCCTGGCCCACAATGATTTCTCCCATTTCCTCAAGGCACCTGCCTCATCCAGGATTCAGAAACACTAATGTATAAGTGGTTGATGTTTCTTGGCTCTGCTAGAGGGATCTACAGGATTTTTTTTTTTTTTGGAAGATGTGATTTGATGGATTTTCCAGCAGGCCAGCATAGCAATGCAATACAATTCAAGTAGGAACTGTGGAAGAGAAGAGCTTTGGCTAGCAGGGGCCTTTGTATTGACTGTTGGCCAGGAGAATCTGCCATCACTTTTACTTCTTCGTGTCTCCTTCCCTTCCTGCACATCTCAACCAATAGCCTCCCTGAGCATGTGAGTTAGAATTGGGATCTAAAGTGTGAGAGTTTGGAGGAGCAGCAAAGGTCACCTAATACTTTTGCTCACAAGTCATTAGTCCTATGGCCATCTCTGTCTCCAAAAGAGACTAGGAAATGCAGGTCTTAGCAAGGTGGCCAGTTGCCCAGCAAAACCAGGGTTCTATCACTAGGCAAGTAAGGGAAAATGGATATTGAGAAGTATATTAGTCTGCTAGGGTTTCCATAATGAAATACCATAGACTGAGTGGCTTAAGCAACAGAAGTTTATTTTCTCACAGTCTGGAGGCTACAAGTCTGAGATCAAGGTATCCGAAAGGTTAGTTTCTTCTATGGCCTCTCTGGCTGGCTTGTAGATGGCTGCCTTCTTGCTGTGTCTTCACATTGTCATTGCTCTGTGTTTTTCTATGTCTTAATCTCCTTTTCTTATAAGTACACAAATAATATTGGAGTAGAGCCTGCTCCAATGACCTCATTGAATTGTAATTAACTCTTTAAATGCCCTATCTCCAAATACAGTCCTGTTCTAAGCTACTGAGGGTTAGGACATCAACATATGAGTCTTGCCATGGAGATACAATCCAGCCTATAACAGGGAGAAACTAAGAATCTCTGCCATTAGCTTCCGTATCTCTGCCCATATCTTGGCCAAATCCGTTTTTTCTTGTTGCCAGTTAGACTGGAGACTCCGTGACAGCAACAGTGATGGATTTTGATCTTCATTCTTCTCTGTAGCATTTGAAGCAGGGCCCCACACAACTGCACATGTTCCATAAATGCAGATGACTAAGTACTACTGGCAAAGATAATAATAGAAAGCATTGTTATGATACAGAATAGGGCAGTTGTGGATAAATCCAGTTGTGTATCTTGCATAAAGCAAAAGCAGATTGGAAAAAATTGAAATAAAGGGGCATAAATGTATATCCATTCATTCATTAATTTGTTCATTCATTCACGTACTTTGTTAAACAGCTGTTCATTGAGCACTTATTAAGGATCATTTGGTTAGAGGCGATGGGGTCACAATGATGTACAAGACACTTTTCCTTACAGAACTTGAATTCTGAAGAGACAGTGAAAAGTTAATTAATTAATAAGATAACACCAGGTTGTGATCATGGTTATTCAGGACACAAGCAGAAAAATTTGGCAGTTGGAGGATGGCCTTTTGGCATTCTAGATGGCTTCCGTGTGAAGACAGCACTGGTGTTGAGACCTATGGTTGGAAAGAAATGAGCCATCCTCCTACAAGGGGCTGTAGGAGGAGCAGCAGTCACAGAGGGCAGTAAGGAAGGAGGTTCAGAATTCAGAATAATCGTGGCTGTTAGAGGAACAAAAAGAAAGCCAGTGGGGCTACCGCATGGCGAGAGAGTGGGGAAGGTGGGAAGAGGTGAAGCTGGAGATCGGTAGGGCCAGAACAAGTAGGGCCTTGGAGGTCATGTTAAAACTTTGAATTTTGCTCTAAAAAAAAAAAATGGAAGCAGAGAAATGATACCATCAGATTAAAATCACGGATTTATTACTGATAATAAATTAGCTTTTTATTCTGCAGTATCAAGGCCAACTTTATATTTAGTGATGCTAGTGAATTGAATATTTTGATTTCTTGACTTATGGGGAAGAAATAGATGGGCTCTGCGTTCCAGAAAACATTTAAACACAATAAAATGCTTTCGGTTCTAGAAAAATTTGGCTGAGGACAGTTCAATTTCTGATTATATTGCAAAGGACCCATGGGTATATATGTGGGTCTCAGAATTATGATCATTATAATCACCAACACTCATTGTCCAGACAGAAATCAAATGAAATCTTAGACAGTTTTTATATGTTGCTTTCAGAAAATATACTTATTGATATAATTATAAAATATTTACTATTTGTTTATTTATTTTTGTAGCAGGGCCTTACTCTGTCACCCAAGCTAGTATGCAGTAGTGAAATCATAGCTCACCGCAACCTTGAACTCCTGGGATCAGGTGATCTTCTCACTTCAGTGTCCCAAATACCTGGGACTACAGGTTCATGCCATGTCTCCTGGCAAGTTTTTATTTATTTTATTTATTTTTTATAGAGATGGCATCTCCCTATGTTGCCCAGGCTAGTCTCAAACTCCTGGCCTCAAGTGATCCTCCCATCTCAGACTCTGAAAGTGCTGGGGTTATAGATGTGAACCACTGCACCTGGCCAAAATATTTATTTTATACATCATATGTAATTATAAAATTAGTTTTAAAACACTTCTCGACCTGAGTTTCTTTTGCCAGTTAAGCCCTTTCTTGTAAAAGTGCTGGAAAGAGTTCTTATAAACTAAACATATAAGTGTTTGGATGCTGGTGACTGAGAATTCACTGTGCTATAATTAGAGAATTGGCTACCTTGATTGGCTCTAGAGAATTATAGGAACACCAAGTAACGTTGCAACAATTATGCCCTGGCAATTAGCAACCAATAAAGCAACAGACCTCATTGATAGAACTGTCCTACTTAGTAAAAATATTGGAAAACAAATACCCTACAAAACAAATAACACGTAACCAGCTCTGGCAGAAGAGCAAAAATAAACTTGGCAGAGAACCTAAAAGCAGCCAAGGCCAGGGCTGAGAGGGAGCAGTTCCTGAGAACATGATGGCTGTCTTACCAATCAGGATAGCTAGTACATTTTGAATGCTTTGTGTGTGTGAAGTACCATAAGCAGTGTTTAACTGACATAGTGACATTTTGTCTGTACTTAAAATCTATGAGAAAGCTGCATTGTTAGCTCCATTTTACAGATGAAGAAACTGAGGCCTAAAGAGATTACACCCTTGTAAGTAGCAGGGCCTTGATTTAAACCAGGGTTTGAATTAAACCTAGATTCTACAAGCCTAAAAGTAGGATACTCAACTTTCCTGTCTAAGCCAGGCCTGGCTTAAGCGTCCATCGTGCTGCCTAAGTGATTTTTTTCACCAACATTTTATTGTTCTTCCAATTAGCGATAATAAAGCCATATTGTGAAATCAAGTCCTCTTTGACATAAGTCATTTAAATCATATTTCAAGGTGTTTGCTCAGCATGCATAGTTTGCTATTTAATTTTATGTCAACCTGTAATGGTGATGTAGCTACAGATAGGGAAACTGAGGCATGTCAAGACCATTAGACTAGGCCAGGATTTCTATAAAATGGGAACATGCCTTCTGCCCTGGAATCTGTAAATAGAGTTACTACCCACTCACCACTGGGTGGTTTTCCTCTATTAGCCCACTCCTGAATTCACCCAGACTCCCCTCACCACTGGGTGATTTTCCTCTGTTACCCCACTCCTGAATTCACCCAGACTCCCCTCACCACTGGGTGATTTTCCTCTGTTACCCCACTCCTGAATTCACCCAGATCCCCTCTTTACCACGGTCATCGTGCTTATCCTGATCTGCTCCAGATCCCTCACCCCAGTTTGGTTGTGTCCTTTTCCTGCAAAATCCTCCAGTTTGGGGAATTGCTTTGTTCTCCTGGTTCTAGCTGGACCTCAAAGTTCCCTCCCAGGTACTCTCAACATCCATGCAAGAACAGCAGTGTGGTGCTTAAAAGCTTGGCTTTGCATCCACCTGTGTGACCCTGGATGAAATATCTAATGGCTCTGAGCCTCGGATTCTTTTTTTTTTTTTTTTTGAAATGAGGTCTCATTCTGTTGTCTAAGCTGGAGTGCTGGAGTGCAGTAACAAAACCAGGTATCTCTGAAGCCTTGAACCCCTGGAATTAAGAAATGCTTCCATCTCAGCCTCCCAAATAGGCTTCTTTATTTTTAATTTTTTAAAACTTTTGTAGAGATGGGGCCTTGCCATGTTGCCCAGACTGTCCTGAACTCCTGGCCTCAATCAATCCTTCTTTCTCAGACTCCCACAGTGCTGAGATTACAGGTGTGAGCCATCATGCCAGGCCCCTTTTTGTTTTAGAGATATCATCTCTCACTCTGTCACCGAGGCTAGAGTGCAGTGGTATGATCACAGCTTACTGCAGCCTCGAACCCCTGAGCCTTAGATTCTTTACCTGCAAAATGTAAGTATCAATACCATCTTCTCTGGGTAGGAAGCCTGTGATGGAATCATGTCCAGTACTGTACTTCTCTATCAGGTGCCCCCAAATGTCTATGGCATGATTGAACTGTGCCCAGCACATGGGACATGCTCAATACATAATGATTATTTCTATTGAGAGAAATCTCTGTCCTCCCTGCCGGCAAAGCAAATTAGGGTCATTCCCCACCTAGGGATTGAATGGGAAGAGAGTTAGCTATGTGAGAACGCACATCATGCCCGCATTGTTCCTTTTGTCTTCCTAGCATCTAGAATAGCTCTTAGCAAATAATTACAATAATAACTAGAAGGAAAAGAGTGCACATTTATTGAGCACATACTAATTGCTAGGCACTATGCTAAGCAATTTATCTGTGATATTTAGTCCTCACAAGTATTATCTACAGCAAGTCCTAAAGATATTTCCTCTTTTTTTTTTTTTTTTTTTTTTTCCTTTTTGAAATGGAGTCTCACTCTGTCTGGAGTGCAGTGGCACCATCTAGGGTCACTCCAACCTCCGCCTCCCAAGTTCAAGCAGTTCTCCTGCCTCAGTCTCCGGAGTAGCTGGGAATACAAGCGCACACCACCATGCTCAGCTAATTCTTGTATTTTTAGTAGAGATGGGGTTTTGCTATGTTGGCCAGGCTGATGTCAAACTTCTGACCTCAGGTGATCCGCCCGCCTTGACCTCCAAAAGTGCTGAGATTACAGGTGTGAGCCACAGTGCCTGGCAATTTTTCCCCATTTTATAGAATGAGAAAGATGCACTTCAGAGAGGTAAAGTAACTCGACTTGGGTCATACAGTTAGTAGCAGCAAAGCCAGAATTCAAAAATGAGAATGGTCTGACTATAAGCTCTGGGCTTTAACTACAGAAATATGCTGTTTCAGTAACTAATGACAAAGGGAGGTAAGGAGGAAGGGTAGAAGAAAAGGAAGGAGGAAGGAAAAAGGAAGAAAAGAAGGAAGGAACAAAGGAATGAAGGAAGGAGGGAAGGAGGGAGGGAAGGAAGGAAGAAAGGAAGGATGGAAGGAAGGAAGGAGAGAAGAAGATAGGAAAAGAGAAATGGAAGAAAAAAGAGAGAGAGGTGAGGAGGACACCGTCTGTAGGCCCTGCCTAGTGTTCTTTCCTTAGGTACTAGTTCTTACTCTTGGCTGCATGCTGGAATTATTTGGCCGAATTAAGAGAATACTGATGCCTAGGTCCTGTCCCCAGAAATTTCAGCTTATCTGGTCTGGTCTGTGGCCTGGCCATCAGGACTGTGGCAGCTCCCAGGGGATTCTAGCCTGCAGCCAAATTTGAACCCTACTGCCTTAGCAGGAGCACGCTCCCCCTGTCCTCCAAGGTGGCCAGAGCACTCTTCATTAGCGCATGTGAGCTGCACCTGAGGCCTCCAGTGGCTCCTCCAAATGGCTTCAGCTGCAGGTGCTCTGGGCTCTGAACAGGGCAAGGGTAGACACAGGGACGGCATGGTTGAGGCAGAACCTGGAAGGGCATGGGGTTCAGGAAATGGGGTTTATTACAGTCCAAATGACAAAACCTTCTGTGCCGAGGTGCATGCCGACAGTGCTCAGAATGCAGCAAGGGGATGGATGCAGTCCCTTCTGGTGAGTGTCCCCCTCACTATGGTGACAGGGCGTCTTATGTCTGGGATTTACCCTACAATGACTTTTCCAGCTTGCCCCAGGCAGGTGCTCTGATCTGGCCTAAGGCCTGGCTCATCAGGGTTCAGTGGCTTTTCTTGGCCTGGAGCTGGGGATCCCTGACTAGACTGGGCAAGCCCTGGAGCTTGGCACTAGGAGGGGAAGAAAAGCATCTGCCTGTCGGGTGGGGTGTTTGAACCACTGTGGGAGTTGCTGAAGTTATTTGAGCTGTATTGCCAAAGGATATAGCATTTCCTTTGATTCAGGAAGGAAAGGGACCTTTTTAATGTGAGGTGGTGAGTATTCCTCAGGTTCATAGCCAAGCCTGGGGCTGGAGGGTGGTCTGTGAAATCCCCCGGCTTCCACTCCATGGAGAACCAGGCAGGCAGTCTGTTCTCTGTCTCTTGGCTGCCACAAAATTCATCAGCACGTGGGAGATCTGCCTTCTGCGAGACGAAACAAAAATCATTAAACAAAAATAGCCATTTGCCATGCTTGGCCCAGCCATCAACTCAAAATGTTCTTGAAGCTTATAATAAAAGCAGCTATTTATTGCTTGTTTTCTGTGTTTGAGATCTTGTGCTGAGTGGTTTACGTTATCAGCACATCTAATCCTCACTTGTTCCCTAACCAGTTGAAATTATTATTCCCATTTTGTAGAAATTAACCTGAAGTTCAGAGAGAGGTTAAATAAATTGCCCAAGGTCAGAGAGCTTATGAACAGCTAAAGTAGGGGCCTGTACCCAGCTTTGTTAGATTCAAAAATGTATGTGCTCAAAGACCTTGCTATGCTGTCTCTGTCAGGATAACGACTCTGTTTTATTTACCTCTGAATTTCTGGCCTCTTGCACAGAGCCTGGTGCCTAAAAGATCCACAGTTACGTTTGCTGAGTTAATGAACAAGGAATGAATGAATAAAAGAACAAACGGGCTGGGCGCGGTGGCTCACACCTATAATCCTAGCACTTTGGGAGGCGGATGGATCACTTGAGGTCAGGAGTTCGAAACCAGCCTGGCCAACATGGTGAAACCCCATCTCCACTGAAAATACAAAAATATTAGCCAGGCGTAGTGGCGGGCACCTGTAATCCCTGCTACTTGGGAGGCTGAGGCAGGAGAATTGCTTGAACCCAGGAGGCGAAGGTTGCAGTGAGCCAAGATCGTACCACTCATTCCGTCTCAAAAAAAAAAAAAAAGAAAGAAAAGAACAAATGAAGCCATTGCATCATTCTAATCTCACATTCCTCATCTGCAAAATAGAGGCTATACGGAATAAGGATTAGATAAATGATTCTGCCTGCTACAAAGCTTTGAAGAACAAGTGGACATCCTATAGGTTTGCTGATACTAATCAAAGCACTCAGAATAATGCTGAAGGGACAAAATTTCTCATTATAGTTATATAAATTTTGCCCATTTATTGATTTTTTTTCCTTTTCTTTTTGTTTTTGTTTTTTGTTTTGTTTTGGTTTGGTTTGGTTTTGGTTTTTACCGAACAACCACAAAAAGTAACAATGGCAAGACATCACATATGAAGGATCTAGAAAGTTTTCCAGATGATAGAGGGATGAAGTGAGAGGAGATGAGATTTCAGAATATTCTTTTTGCTACTGTATTTGTGGGGATCCAAGCCTTTGGAGCTGGGAAAGAATGCTGAGATGATGTGTGAAATGGCTAGGGAACTCAGAGGCATGTAGCTACTTTTACCAGACTCACAGAGAAAGCAAGTGGCGGAGCAGAGCTGCAAAGAGAAGGAGAGGCTCTGGTTTCCAGCCAGGCTCACACCTCTCTCTTCTGCCTGGAGCTGGGGTGAGCCCAGCCTCTCTGAGCCCAAGGTTGGCCTGTGAGTTGCACGCCTGCAGCCGGAACTGGCAGACCAGCTACGGCATGATTGATGCTTCCTCTGCTTTTGTCATTTATTTGCCTTGTTTTTTTTTTCCTTCCCCCAACAGAGCTGATAAGGAAGGTTTTGCCAGAGAATCATGTATCTCTTCTTTTTTTTTTTTTTTCTATTGACCAGTGAAATGCAGTTCTCATTGCTCCAGCCACTTTCCAAGGGTAAGCAGTTTTGCATTATTTAGCACCTAAATTGGGCCTTGAAAGAGACTTGGCAGGGGCCTCTTCATGTTGGGGTGCTATTCTCTGCTCTCTTGGTCCCAGCAAATAAGCCATCTCTTCGTGTCAAGGCTACATGATCTGACAATTTTGCTGTGTTTTGCTCAGGATCCTGACATCGAGGATCAGAATTTGGAAGTTGAAAGTTCATTTTCAGAAACCTCACTTTGCAGGCAGTGTGATGTGGTCAAATAATAGAATGACCACTGGTAGGGGACAGATAGGATGTGAATCCAGGTTCTGCATATAAGTCTACTGGGTGGATTCTAGTAAGTTACTTCACTTTCTCTGGGCTTCTCTTTCTGCATCTGTAAAGCTGAGATCCAGGCAAGTGCTGGAGTAACACCAGTGAGGTTTCTGCAGTGCCACATTTACAGAAGCAAGCATGCGTGACCCTGAAAGTGAGTACCCCTTAAACACTGCCTCCTGGAAGGCCCCCTGCCTCCCAGTAGTTTGTGCCCTGGTTGAGATGGTTAAGGTAACAACAACTAACCCTTATTAGGCATTTACTATATACTTGTCATTACTTCAAGAGCTTTGCACAAGAGCCCTGTAAGGCAGATATTATTATTGATCCCATTTTAATAAATGAAAAAAACTGAACTAGAGTTGGTTATCACCTAGGATTACAGAGTTTGCAAGTAGTTAAAGCCAAGATTTTTACTCAGCAGCTTGACACATAGTAGATGCTTAAATACATACTCGAGAGGTGTTTCATGCTGTGGTTGTTATTCAGGTGAGCATTCAGCAGTCATGCTCCTCCCCTGAAAGAACCAGAATGTTGCTTGGGATCTCAAGTGGCGTCTGACCACTTCAACCAGTCTTAGAGATGACAGATACATTTACAGCGCTGCTGAATAGAGTCATATTAAGTTATCCATCTCTGCCAACGCTATTCATTGTGAGACCTGCTCCATAATGAAACATTATGGATTGCTTCTTTTGGCTAGAGAAGAACTTAACCTCTGCCTCGAGACGGAGGTATGTTTTCCATGAAAAGGTGGTTAACAGCCTCCTCCACTCAGCAGAAATACCCACCAAGGATGTGTGAAGTGCCAAAAGACGTATTACATCCTCAAAGTCTGTGAAAGCAAATTCCTCTCAATATATTATGTATTTAGTTCCCCGTCTGGGTTTCCAGGAATTAAGGCTGTTATTGTACAGTCTAATTTTAAATCTGGAGCTTTATTATTCAAAAGAAATGTCTTTTTTCCCCCTTCTCATGCTCTTTTCCCTCCATCTTGTTCTGTGTGTATTCTGTAGTGGGTTTAATTGAGTTTTCCCCACAAGGATTCCATTGCAACTCCAGGACTTGAATATCCTGATAGTTGATGAAGCTTTAAAAAGAGAGCTTTTGCAGCCGTGACTGTATTCACATGGAATCTCTTCTTTACCAAGGAGAAGTATAATATGTCTAAGTGAGGTGGTTTTATATTAACATTGAGCGGATGGAATCAGAGAATGTGATAACACATTGTCTTGTGTCTGTCCTTGTGGTATCTCTGGCTGCCAGGGTACCTGTCAAGTGCTGGGCCTGGGCAGAGAATCTGGCCCAGGAACCCATTCCAACTCATCTCATCCCCTTCCTCCTCCTTATCTGTCTTTCATCCAGCACAGGGTTGAAGTCACCCCATATTAGCTGGACATTAACATGGAAAAGCCTAGGCTATGGCACCGTTCCACACTAACTCTTTCCTGCCTTCCTAGGTAACTGTGGGTGTGTTTTGGAGAGAAGAGTAGCTGAACTCAAGTGCTTCCTTCCCCTTCTGTTTACTTCTTTGGAAGTATATTTCTAGGTACTGATTGGAGCTGTCTTTATTTATTTTTGGGGGGAGAGTCTTTAAAATAGGAATGCTAATATCTGAAAGTGATTTGTGACCTATGAGGTACACGCAAAATAAGTAAAAATTTAAAATTATTTTTCAAACACCCTAAAAGTGTATTGATATAGTACACAACAAACCTTTGGAGCTTATGCACTCCAAACCTGTCTCTGCCTCCTCTTAGCTGAGTGATTTCCTGTCAATATCTTGCTTCCTTATATTCTCAGTTTCCTCATCTCTAAAATGAGAATATCTATTTATCTCAAAGGTAGTTACAAATGTTTAATGAGGCCATCTACTTAAAGTCCTTTTTGCAGAGTTAGCCAGTTAACTCTTAATGTTGTTAGCAATGCTGATGAAGGAGATGGGTGTTATTTTTATGCTGTTATGATTATCATCTCTCTCCAAGAGGAATTCCGTCCCATACCCTGGCCATGCCAGAGTGGAAGGTAACTCCCCTTATTTCTCCTGCCTTTCATCAGCACCGGGAGCTGGTTACTTGAACTGTAGACTAATGCACATGTGGCCTCTAGCAAATGTCAGGCAGAGAGTGAGAGTGGAAAATTCCAGGTCTGGCTGCTGCTTGGGTGGCTGACCCTATTAACCATTAGCAGTTTATCTTGAATCTGATTCTGATTACATCCAATTTGTTCTTTTGCTCTCCTCCCTCCCTGGTTCCCATCTAGAATTTACATTAGAAAATGAACAGCCAGTGTATCTCATTTGTTATGCTGGAGCCACTGGCTGATTTCTGATGTGGACTCACCTAAGCATTCTCTGGGTTTTACGAACTCACTACATCACCATGCATGGAGGTGGGGCAGACCTCTCTCTGGGCTTTGGTTATCCTCTCTGTTAGACGACTAACCCTGAGTTATTGCTACCTCGTTTTGGCCTCATCAGGAATTCAGAGGTGACGGCTTTTAAGCTTCTAAAGAGAAGAGTGCTTCAGAAAGAGTGGAGTATAGCAGTGTTGTTTCTAACCTAGAGGTTAGATGCTAAAGATTGATGAAAATGTTGAGTGGTCGAAGTTACCCTCGGAACTTATAAATTGTCCAACAAGGAAGCTCAGAAATCTAGATCTTATGGATATAATTCTGTTGTAATATGGATGTGTCAACAGAAAATATACACAGAATATACATAACAGAGCAACATGCAAAACGTAATTGTGTGCTGGTTTTGAATTACATAAAAAGAGAGCCCATGTAGTTGAATTTGGGTGTTGAATGCATCCTGAATTCTGCCTCTCTGTAACAGAACTGAATTATTTTGCTTTTCTGTGAAAGGGATTCTGTGAAGAAGAATTCTGTTTGAAGATTCAGAGAGTTTAGTTTCCCAACGATGACAGAAACTTTATTGGGAGGGAAGCTCACCTATAAGGTTGTTCCACAGGAAAAACGGAGAAGTCAGCATGGAGTCAAAACTCTAGTCTCGTTTTATCATAAATATAAAAAAAATGCTTCTAGCTGACTCACAGCAATGGACCTTCAGATGAGTGACCATCTCGTAAAAGTTCATAGAGATCCTTAGGTCTATACTCTCATTTACCCAGGGACAGTTACCCCAGGAGAAGACTACAGAAAATAACAGCAGTGAAAGTCAACATTTGTGACTGCTCTCTGTATTCCAGATACTGCACCGAGGCCTTTGTATCTGCTGTTTTATTTGAGTTAGGTGTTATTACTATTCCCTGCTCACAGATAAGGAAATGGTTGAGTAGCAGTGACCGGCCCAAGGTCACACAGCTAGCAAGCACAGGACCCTGGAACACCTGCAGCAGTCTCATTCCAGAGTTCATGATCTCAGAAGGACACACAAAACCAAGGCTTTCTTCATGCCACCCCTGCCCAACCCCGGCTTCACACTTGGACAAATCTAAGTTTCCCTACCTATAAAGTGGAGACAGTGATGTCTGATCAGAATATTGAGTAAGAACCAGGAAACAAGGCATGGAGAAGTGTGCCTTCTAGAGTAATGGAAGTTTTTAGGTGGGTGTTGATTTAAAAACTAAGACTGGGGGTAGTGGAAACTTGACCTTTTAGTGCTACCCACAGTGACATCTAGTCAAAGAGAATGGTCCTCTTCTATGCTCAGGAGAACTTCTGGACCCCCCTCTTCTCCAGTGCTGCCCCTTTGTTTGAGCCTGGAGGCTGGGGGAGTGTGGGGGTATAATGGATGTATCCCTTTGATCCTATATCTTTTTTTTTTTTTTTTAAGTCAGGAGTGTTTCTGAATTTTCTTCTGATCTAAGAAGTCTTCAAGCGATGCCCCAACCTCCTATTCGTGAAGGACTGAATTAGTACCCATTAAGGAAATGACCAGTGAATCTGCTGACTTGAAAAAAAAATAATAAAAGGGGTTTTTCCCTATCAGATTCATTTGCAAAAAAATAATTGCCTTAATAAATCCCATTGAGCCCAGTATGAGAATGAGGCAGAGTTAAGAATAAAAGACATTCTTCTGCAGGGATCAGAAACGCTGTGATAGGGAGTGTCCTGGGATTACGAGAATGCACTTATTGGAATGACACTCACACTGAAAAGCTGGTGAAAGGCGGCAAGACACTTTTCTATGTGGTGGGAAAAAGAAAACCAACTTGGTTTGTACGTACATCGAAGGCATATTTTGACACACAGTGAGGGGGAAAGTGGGGGCCCTGAGGCCTGGCTAGGTGCGTGGTGGCCGGGTGGGGGCTGGAAGTGGAGGGGGTTTTGGTTTGGTGGCATTCCATGGTGGTGTATGAGGAAAGTTGCCACCATTAGGAGGTCTGAAACTCTAAGTTGGAGTGCGGGCTCTCTCTGTTGGCTGTGATTTCAGTGCCTTGATTTCCAAACACCCCATGGAGCTCTTAGGGGATACGGATAAAATCTGTGACAGTATCTTATTACTTGTAGGGAACTGCTCCTAGGTGACAAACCGTCATATATATGATCAGCATTTATCGAGCACCTATTCTGTGAGATATTACCCTCAGCCCTTTGAGTATGGTACTGACCAAAGCCACATAGTCATTGTCTCATGGAATTTCCATCCAGGCAGTGGAGACAGACAATAAGCAAATAAATGTATAACATGGGAAAGGAAGGATTTGAGCAGGGAAATGATAGCAACCGACCTGAGTTCCAAATGGAGAAAAGTAACAAATAAATAAACATGCCTCCTAGTTTGCTTTGAAAGAGATACTTCAGAAGCCCGTTAATAAACACTCCATGTTTTTTAGCCCATCGTAATATATAGATACAGCATGTTGTAAAAGGATTTAATCTCTAAAAGTCTCCACAAATGTCAAGCTCATAACAAATATCAGAGGCAATTTCATATTCAGTTCAAAGTTCTTCTTAGACATATAATCGATACAACTTCATTATATAACTTCTTAGACATATAATCTATATAACTTCACTATTTTCAAAATTCATCCTAAACACTGAATTTGTTAGGCCCAAAGGACTGGTTAATGGCAAGTTAATAGTCACCTCCCATCCACTCACTGACACAGAGATGTCTCTCAACTCACAAGGGAACTCTACCCCGATAAACCCGTCCTGAGTCAAAAGTGCATTTCATGCTGGCGACACTGCACAGGGTCCTTGACTGACTGACGATGGTTTGACTTGCTGATTTTTTTACTTCAAGTTGGTGCAAAAGTGATAAGAATTCAGTAGAGACCATAACCCCACGGTAAATTGTAAGGCGCTCTTTGATTTAGCGTGTGGTTACACGTGCATAAATCCATCATAACGTTGAAAAATCTTGAATTGAGCCATTATAAATCCGTATTTACCAATTGGCTTTTTAAGCACTACGCTGAGTCCCAAGCTAACCCCTGCTCCATGGGGCTTGCCATCAGTTCCTTTGGGGTTGCATTAGATCCAGAATTGTTCTGTGCAGAGAAGGACTTTTAAATCATGATCCGTGTTCTTTATGTTTCTCAGGCTTGCTGAGGCTGGAGGAGCACAGTCATATGGTGGGGTATCTGAGTGTGAGGTAGTGTAGACAAAATGTGTGCTGAGCATGGGAGAGGATCCTCTGATGTCTAGGAACAATCTCATCTCCCAGCCAGGAAGCCCACAGCGGGGCTTGCCAACGCATCTTTGTTTCCTTCCGATGTTAGTTCTGTGCAGAACAAAACCCCAGTAATGCTCTCTTATGGGTCTCCTCTCCTTTTAGAAAACAAAGAAACAAAACAAAACAAAAGTCTCTCTTCTCTTATCATTTGTTCAAATTTCCTTTGTTTTCTGGATATGTATATGTATATTTTATTGTTTTTATTCTTTTTGAGACAGAGTCTCGCTCTGTTGCTCAGGTTGGAGTGCAGTGGCACAATCTCAGCTCACTGCGACCTCCGCCTCCCGGATTCAAGCAATTTTCCTGCCTCAGCCTCCTGAGTAGCTGGGATTACAGGCGCACACCACCACGTCTGGCTAATTTTTGTATTTTTAGTAGAGACGGGGTTTCACAATGTTGGTCAGGTTGGTCTCAAACTCCTGACCTCGTGATCCACCTGCCTGGGCCTCCCAACGTGCTGGGATTACAGGCGTGAGCCACCGCGCTTTAGTTTGAAGTAATTTTAGACTTACAGAAAAGTTGCAAAACTATAGAGTCCCTATATACTCCTCACCCAGTTTTCCTTCATGTTGACATCTTCCTCAATGACAGTAAAATGATCAAAAACAGGAAATTAACATTGGTACAATACTATTCACTAGATGGCAGGCCCTATTTGAATCTCACCACTCTTTCCCTAATGTTCCTTTGTGTGTGTGTGTGTCTGGGATGCAATCCGGTGTCCACGTTGCATTTGGTTGCTGTTTTTTCTTCACTGTCTTTTAATCTGCTACTTTTCCTCAGTCGTTCATTGTTCCTGGCTTATTTCTAAGGGCACGAACCTCTATAGTCCTTGAAGAAATGTTAGGGTCATGGAATTTTGATGCTGGACAGGGCAGTCACAAGTAGTAAGGTTCCCAACTTCAGAATCACTCAAGAAAAATTGGAATGATTTGGCATCATTACAGACTTTGCAAACGAAGTAAGTGCAGGGCACAGGCATTGGACTTGGAATCAACATCCTAGCTCCAATAATGATAATGATAAATGTTAGCTCTCATGGAAACATCTTGCTTCTGAACTCAGGGCTGTGATCAGCCCATCTAGTTTGAATCTGGGCAAATTATTTCATCTTTTTGGGCCTCTGCTTCCTAATCTGTAAAGTGGGGATAATAATAGCATCAGTTTCAGGGTTGTTGCAAGGAATAAATGGGATAAAGCATGCAAAGTATTTAATACCATACCTGAAACATGGAAAATGTTCAATGTATGTTAACTATTGTTACTATTCTATTAATATCATTGTTTTTATTCTTTTTGCTTATTTGTTTGTTTTGAGAGAGGGTTTCACTTTTGTTGCCCAGGCTGGAGTGCAGTGGCGTTCACTGCAACCTCTGCCTCCCAGGTTCAAGTGATTCTCCTGCCTCAACCTCCCGAGAAGCTGGAATTACAGATGCCTGCCACCATGCCTGGCTAATTTTTTTGTACTTTTAGTGTAGATGGGGGTTTTACCATGTTGGCCAGGCTGGTCTCGAATTCCTGACCTCAGGTGACCCACCTGCTTTGGCCTCCCAAAGTGCTGGGATTACAGGCATGAGCCACCGCACCCGTTCTGTCTTTTTCTTATTATCAGTCACCATATACACACTATTTGCCAAGGATGATGTGAAACACTGCCAACTTCTATCCTACAAGGTAGCTTTCTACATTTTCCAGAGAAGAACCTGAGGCTCAAAAGTGGGGCTTCAGACCCAATTCTATCTGACCCTGAAGCCCATATTCTTTGAAATGCTACCCGATTGCCTCATCAGTAATAATGGAGCAGTTGTATGCATGATGTATTTTACAGCTCTTTCTCATGTATGGCACTCAGTTTAACTTCAAAATATCCCTGGGGGTTGGGACAATGACAATAACATTTGGTAGATAGGTAGGAAAAGTGGGGGACGGTCTTGGAAAGAAATGAGATACTCCTCATCCATGCACATATTCTTTCTGGCAGAGTGGTCTTGGAAACTCAAGGCCCTTCCAAGCTCGTAATAAACATGTACTAACTTTTACAAAGCATTCTAAGTTATTTGCTGCAGTATCAGTGTGAGGCTTCAAGCTTGCTCCATATCAAGGATGCCAGGAGCAGGTGAGCTGTGAAGTCTCAACAGCCAGCTCTGTGCAGGGACCTGTAGCTTCAACCTTAACCCCAGGAGATCTCTAGCTAAGGCAACTTGAAATCATCTCACATTTGGCTAATGATGCCATAATTTAAGGTTTGTCTTTTCTCTCAGAGAAGTTATACACCCGAGTTTCAAACTAAAACCCAAAACACAAGACCTGAATCTCTTGTGCTTTTAGATTTTCTGGTGTGACAATCTTTGTGTTTCAGGAGGAAAAACGGACCATGATCCTTATGTCTGGGGAGGGGCGTTAGAGACACTAAGGGATATAAAAGTAGTAAGAACCAACACTGTTAATTCCAACTGAAAGGAGGCCAGTCCAAATGGCGAGCTAGACAGGAAAAGACTTCTTTTAGTTCAAAACGTATTCTTTGAGTAGTGAGTATATTGGGGCCATGGACAAATGAGACATTGCCCCTGGAGACATAGGAATGATCCCAGATGATACCTACTATGTGCCTCATATTGTGATGTGCATGTTATCAGCTTTATTTTTTGTTTCTTTATATATAACTCTGTGATGTAATTATATTTGTTGTAGTTTACTCAATGAATGATTAGAGATTTAGAGAGACTGAGTAAGCACCCCAAGATGACACAGCAAGTTAAGTACAAACCCAAGATTTAAACTCAGGTCTATCAGACCCCAAAAGCCATGCTTAATACACACTGCCACATGGACCTTGAAGAACGTGCAGACCAGTGTGGAAGACAGGCAAGAAAGCTAAGCCTTATGATGCAGCGGTTGGATTACCAATTGGTTTCCCCTCATTATTCTGTGAGAAGACACTACAGAGAAGTTTCTAAATCTGCTTGCAGAATGTGCTTCCAGGGTTCTTCCAGAGCCCCATTTAGACTGACCTCCCTTCCCCACTGCTTAAGGTGGTGTGTATATAGTGTTTCCTATCTCGCAAAGCCAGAATTGGAAAGGGGAGGAGGGGGGAATGAATAAAATGTCTGCCTATCAATGAACTTGCATTACAATCAGATAAATTCCATTCATCCTTCAAGAAATAGTTCAACTGGAAGGAACCTGGCTCATAGCAGGCATTTGGTAGATGTGAGCTGAATGAATTAATGAGTGAGTGAATGAATACATTTTGAGACCCAAAGAGGTCAATAGAATGCCTTGTGCATATAAACCCATCTCTGGTTCTATCCTTTTTGCACAAATGCAGGAAAAGAGGTGAAGAAAGTTACCCACAATCAATGTCACCATTACAGTGGAAGAATATAGAATCACTTCGTACCAACATGTATACTCACAGTTGTACTTTTGCTTATTTTGAAAAACTAAACATTTTTGAGAGCTTTGATAAAAGATTAGAGAGGAAGTCTTGGGAATCTTAACTATTAAAACTAATTGTTCCTACTGTTGTTCAGCTCATTCGAGGGGATTGCTTCATGTCTTCTTCTACTGCTGTGATTCTGGGAGACTTAACACAGTCTCTTGTCTTCAGTCAACTCAATACAATCATGGTTCAATGATAAACCATGAACCATTTTAGCTATTTAACTATTATAACTATCTAGCAAATGAAGAAATGAGCATGAGCCTCATTTATGATTACCATGTAATTAATTCAGGTCAATAAGAAAAAAAACACATTTAGGGGCTACCATATGTGGTTGTTTTCTTTTAGCTATTTGTTTGCCTATGAGAGAAATGAGATAGATAATATTGACTATCAGAAAGCTAATGAAAAAGTCCTTGCCTGGTAAGACTGAAGCTGCCTTGTTTTTCAGGGAATTGTAGTTTCACGTGGAAAGAAAGTGAGTGAGAATCATTTGTTCTGCATGAATGAGCCCCACTAACCGGTGGTTTCTGCCTTTGGCCGTGGTGTTCACAGCCACCACGAGGGGTGGGCCTTGTTGGTACTAGGCTCCAGGTGAGTCTTGCTACACGATCATGCATTTCTGGCTTGTCAGATCTTCTGAAATTTTATGAGAAGCTGGCATCTGGCTTTAGAGCTAATATCTCCCAATTTTTTAATTTCGTTGTTTCTATGATTCATATTATTGTCTTAAATTATGAGATTTGGCCGGGCGTGGTGGCTCACACCTGTAATCCCAGCACTTTAGGAGGCCAAGGTGGGCAGATCATGAGGTCAGGAGATCGAGACCACCTTGGCTAACATGGTGAAACCCCATCTCTACTAAAAATACAAAAAATTAGCCAAGCGTGGTGGCGGGTGCCTGTAGTCCCAGCTGCTCGGGAGGCTGAGGCAGGAGAATGGCGTGAACCCAGGAGGTGGAGCTTGCAGTGGGCTGAGACCATGCCGCTGCATTCCAGCCTGGGCAACAGAGACTCTGTCTCAAAAAAAAAAAAAAAAAAATTGTGAGATTCAAGCAAAACATGACAGCACACACTGGTTTCTGGAGTCTAGTTAAAGAGAGGCATTGACACAGCCTTGGAGTCAGGGAGCGTCCACTTGCTCTGTTGCTCCTGTTTCTCCTCTAGCTCATAGCTGCCTGGAAGGGGGCAGATCTATAGGGAGCTGTGCAAGCCAATAGCACTGTTCTATGGTTTGGCAGTATTCTGGGTTGCTGCATGAGAAAAAAAATTAAGTGATGTATATGAAGTACTTATTTTCTAGCTTTTATTATTTAGATAATTTTTTATTTATTATTTAGATAATTTTTCATGCACATAGTAGTTGTGCATATCTATGGGATGTGTGTGATATTCTGACACAAGCGTACAAAATACAATAATCAAATCTGCATAATTGTGTCATCCATCACCTCAAACATTTATCATTTATTTGTATTGAGAACATTCCAAATCTACTCTTCTATTTTGAAATATACAATACATTATTGTTAATTATAGTCACCCCATGGTGCTACCGAAGAATAGATCTTATTCCTTCTAGTTAACTGTATTGTTGTATCAATTAAGTAACCTCTCTTTCTCTCCTCATCCATCACTACTAGTTAGTTTTAGTAACCAAAGACAAGAACTACAACCTGGTGGCCTCCACTATCCTTGCCAGCAGTGGAGTCTCCTTTGGTCTACACAGTTTGCCTCTCCAGTTCGCTGACTCCCAACTCATCCCTTCTTATGGACAGCTGGTCAACTACACCCAATTTTATATGCTGGATCTTTGTAGGCATTTGAGTTGCAACCCCCTTCCCTTTTTGGGGGGAGACAGGGTCTTTCTCTGTCTCCCAGACTGAAGTGCAATCCCAGCTCATCGCAGTCTCAACTTCCTGGGCTCAAGTGATCCTCTCACCTCAGCCTCACAAGTAGCTGGGACTATGGGCACACACCATTGCACTTGGCTAAGTTCTTTAATTTTTACAGAGACAAGGTCTCCTCATGTTGCTTAGGCTGGTCTGGAACGCCTGAGCTCAAGCGGTCTTCCTGACTCAGCCTCCCAAAGTGTTGGGATTACAGGTGTGAGCCACTGTGCGCCTTCTTTAAGCCTTTAGTTACTAGCATTTCATGTGCAACTGGCTTTTAGGCTCTGTTGGAATAGGAAAAAGGAGAGCAAGGTAGGCTCTGAGCCAAGGATGAAGAATGCAATTCTTTCACATTACAAATCAAGATTTCTCAAAAGTTCTCCATCATGCAGTGTAAAATTGACAACGCCTCAGTATCTTCTGTATATGTTGTTACCTGGCCCAAGTCCTACTCATCCCATAGGTCACACTTTCAAGGTTCTGAGCAGGATTTATTTGTTTTGCCTCTATGTTCCTACAGCAGCCTGGGACCAGCACAATCAAGCACCTCTTTCACATTCTTTACAAGCTTTCAGTTGAGATAGCTACAGTCACAAGCTGCTAGAGCTAGGGGTATTCATTTCATATTATTTCCCTTGGTCTCCTCTGAACTCAGAATATTTTTTGGCACACAGTAGGAGCTTAAAATATTTGTCAAGGGAGAAAGGAGAAGGTCTCTTGAAAGTGGATGTATATGTATCATTGAAAATCTTTTCCATTTTGCAATTTTGCTATGAACCCTTCTCTGTAAACGTTGTGACAGAGCAGGCTGGACACTGAGTTTCCTACTTCCCTTGCCTTCTTTTTCCTCATTGGAGAAGCAGAAGGAGGAGGCAAGAGAGAGAGTGCAGAAAGAATTATTCTGAGACTTTCTCCTTTCCAGTATCCATGCCACTGATGGGGGATTAAAACCCAACCTCCTTCCCAATGGCATGTTCGGCAAACCTCTGACTGTTGGGATCCAATGCGTCAATTAAATATCAGAGCAGCAGATCTGAATATTGTGTTCTCTTCAGCTGACCACTTCTTGCCGGATGGGAGGCAGGGCTGGGGGAGGCAGAGAGAGCCAAGATGGGGGAGGGGAGATGGCAGAGGAGAGCTCTCCATGGGAACTTCTCCCTCCCACTCTTCCAAATCGTAAATTAACAACAGTGGACCTTGTTAAGTGCAGCTTCACAAATTAATATGAAATATAGTGCTTTTTCATAAGCTTGAGAACCAGATTTAAAAGCATATTGGTGTTTGCACACAGCAGGTCGTAATGATCCATTATCTTGCAGACAGAGGAGCTTGCAGCAACACATAAAGAAGATGCAATTGGGCCATCTGCTTTGATTTCTGCGGCGTCCCCAGAGATCCAAAGGAGGAGCTGACAGTCCTCTCCATCTGCCTTTACATTATCAATTACAGTTGAATTATGCTGCACGCTGCAGGGCTGGCAGATACGGATGGGAGACTGTGGCACCTGAAAAATATAGAAGAAAATCCATATGTTGGGAGCCAGCTGTTTATTTACAAGTGCTTGACATATTTCCTCACTTTCTCGGCTGTTGCCTTTTTTAAGGTTCCTAGAGACATTTCAGTTTAGTGTGAACTTGAGAAGAAATTAGGTGTAACAGCATAACACCACATGAATAATATTTCAGTTTCCTTTTTTACAGTTGAAATGCACACGGAGCAAAAACCATCAGGTCGAACAGATTTTAAATTATGAAAAAAATAAGTTGTGAAAACATCTGGGGTGGCTGCTACAGCTTGTTATGTTTATAAAACATGTTGGAACAGGCGGGGCTGTGCACACTGTACATTTTTGGCAGCTTAGAAATCATGTGTAAAACTGTAACTTTTATGAAATGGCAAGTGTTTATGAAAGCTTAGGGAGTGGGGAAGGTAGAAGGTGGAGTGGCCGGCACTTTCATGAAGTCTCTTACCACAACTTCTGGGAATGCTGCTTGAAGGATGAAATGGTCTGTTTTGTTTTGATTTGATTTTTTTTCTTTTTCTTTTTAAACAAGGGACTTAACTTGTTCCTGATTAAATTGGTTCTAGAATGGTGAGGTGGAGGGCTGCCATATTGATTATGTTGTGCTTGGGTTTTATGGTATGAGATTCCTTCCAACCGTGTGAGAATTTACACTTCATTCTCATTTCATGCCACGTCCTATCCCCACATCTACTGAACCGCGGAGAGCTGTGTGCGTGTGTGTGTGTGTGTGTGTGTGTGTGTGTGTCTGTGTGTGTTTGATCAGCTGAGGCTTCCCATGCAGTGTGTCTAGAGGTTTGGGGAAAAGATGGTGAAATTAGGCATTTGCAAGTGGCAAAGAATAGGGGACTCATTCTGCTATCAAGGGAGACTTTTGTTTAGATGCCCTAGAAGCAGAAATTCTTGCAGAACAAGTAAGAGACTGAGGTCAGACGTCAAGCCCAATTTTCCACCACTCACTTACCATTCAGGGCCAATTCAGAGGGCCTCTTGGTCCATAGGATAACTCCTCCAAGGTCCAAGCACTTAACGCTTTCTTTCTTGTATTATACTTTCTGATGTATACATCTTATACTTTTGAGATCATGAAATGGGGGCTTCCTGAAGGAAAGCATGAATTTACTTATTTTTCCTTCTTTCTTAAGATCAGCATGATGTCTGGCATTTCCTGAGTGTTCATAAAAATGTAAAAGAAATAAATGAATGGGTGAATGAATGATGCCGTAGTATTTTCTGATTATTAAATAACAGGTTTAGTAGGGCAGGTGCAAAATCTAGTAATGAAGAATTGTCAACTTGTGATATGGCCGTTGAGACACAAGCTCTGCTGCTAAGGACACCTTCTCTAACCTGACCACTGTAGATGAGAACATGCGTTTCTCTTTGTGGTCACTGGGCAGCTCCCTGGAGAAGCTTCCTCACAGCCTCTCAGCCACTGACGTCCATTGACTTTCTCACCATCACCTCCTGGGTCCTTCCTGTCTGTGCTCACAGCACTGGGGTTCATTCATAGTCTCATGGAAATGAAGTTACACGTGCATAATGATCTCTATAATCTTAAGCTCAATACAAAAATACTGTGATACTAGCATCATATGTAAGAATTTGTGGGCCCAGTGCAAAATGAAAATGTGGGACCTCTTGATCAAAAATTAAGATTTTCAAGATGGTAGCATCAGGGCATGAAACTAAACACAGATCTCTTCTAAGCACAGGGTCATATGCTTCGGCCACACCCCCATGAAGCTGGCTTTGCTAGTGACACTTAGTGCTAGATTCATCAATACTTTTATGATTTCTCCTTCCCGTTCACTTTCTTTTTCCCTTTCTGTGTCCCCTCCCTTTTCCCATCATTCCTTCTCCTCTTCCCTCTTCTCCTCCTCAAGACATTATGCAAGACTCTTACTCTATGTCCTGTTTCCATCTTTCCCTTTGCCCATTTTCTTTTCACTAGATACTGAATGGAGCCTCTTTAATGGAAGCCGGTAGCCTCATCACTTTTTTACTCCTGAGTTTCTCTCTCCTTTTTTTGAGCTTGAATGAATCTAGATAATAATTTTCCCTTTGATGATGCTCATGCATTTGGTTCTTTATTTTTTTAACATGTGTTATTGATACATAATAGATGTATCTATTTTCAGGGTACATGTGATAATTTAGTACATTCATATAACTTATAAAGATCAAATCAGTGTAACTGGATATTCATCACCTTAAATATTCGTCTTTTCTTTGTGCTAGAAGCATTCAAATTATTCCCTTCTAGCTATTTTGGAATATACGTGGATGATGTAAATGTTAGTCACCCTACTGACCTATTGAACACTAGATCTTGTCTCTAACTGACTTGGTTTTCAGTCCCTTTGTCAAGGGACCTAGCCTAACTGCCTACTTCAGAGGCGTGTTGCATTGCTTCAATAATAGTACAAATGAATATACATAAAAATACACTCATGATTTTGTATGCTCCTAGGGAAATGGTAGGTGCTCACATAATACCAGCCATCTTCATCCACTTCTTCCCCCTCCTCCTCATCTTTGTTGTAACTGTTTCTACTGTCTACCCAGCAGAAATCCTTATGTCTAACCACAATTTTTTTTCATGTGATACGATACTTTCGTCATTCATTTGTTTATTCATTTGATTATTTAGCATCGTTTGTTGAATCCCCGAACATAGAATGATGCAAACAGGCCAGGACATCCTCTATTCGTTTTTATTATTTTTTCTGTCCTTTCTTTCACATCTATAACCTCCTTTAACCCTATATTATATTTATAAGAAAGGATATAGCAATAAAATTGGTCAGAGAGAGGAACTGAGTTGACTAAAATCATATTGCCGGTCAGTGATGAATCCAAGATTAGAACTCAGCATCTGTGAGCCTGAGCTAATTCTCCATCCCCAAAGTGTAATTCCTGCTGAGCTCACCTGTAAATTCCTAACAGATGGTGACCTAGACTTTTGTTCCTTTTCTGTCTTACTTCGGCACTGGTTGAGCATGCTGGATAGGCAAGATAAAAATGAATGAATGCCTGAGGGAGAAAGGAAAATCATTAATGCTCCATTGACTGGTATCCTTGATAACTCTCATTTTCATTATCTATTGCTACTTAACAAATCATCACATATTTGATGGCTTAAAACAGCTATAACTATTTGCTCAAAATTCTCCAATTTAGACAGAGCTCATCTCTGGCCCATGAGGCATCAGCTGGGATGATTCCAATGTGGCTGGATAATCCATTTCCAAGATGACTTACTCATATGGATAGGAGGTTGGCATGCTGGCTGCCAGCAAGGAGCTCGGCTGGGGCTAGTGGCCGTGTCTTGTTTCTCCTTCATGAGGCCTCTTCACATGGCTGAGCTGGGCTTCTCACAGCATGGTGGGTAGGTTGCCAAGGGGAGAATCTAAAAACAAGAGTTCCAGGAAGACAAGTCCCAAGCTTAAGCCTGCACTGCCCCAGACACTAGCCACTAACTACATGTGACAATAGAGCATTTGGAATGTAGTTGGTCTGAATTGAGATGTGACTTAACTGCAAAATGCACGCTTGAGTTTAAAAACACAGTCTGAAGAATTAACAGGTACAATATCACTAGCACTTTTTAGAAAATCTTGATTACATTTTGAAATAATTGTTTTTGTTAAATAAAGCATGTTATTAACTTTATTGGCTTATTTTTCCAACATGGCTACCAAAAATTTGAAAATCATATCTGCGACCCACATGATCCTCTGGTGCTCCCTGAGCTTACAAGACTCTAAGACTGTTTGCATGGCACTTGTTATTGTCTCACTGACCAAAACTGGTCACATGACCACACTGGGGTCATCCTGGGAAGATGCTACCCCATAGTATCAATACTAGGAGGCTGGGTTCACTGGAAGCCACCCAAAGAACAATCTTCTGGAACTTCCAATGCTTCCATTTTGTTCAATTTAACAAACAATATAATGCAATTTTCTAAAACAATCAGATACAAAGTGTTCTATAAAAGTCAGAAAACAAGCTTCCAGGTTTGGACATAACAGGACACAGTATTTTATGTATTTCAGCAATGATTACATAATTATTAATCATCTGTTGTATATGAAGCACCAGGCACTAGTCAACAGAAGCAAAACAAAGAATTCTCATGTGTCTTAAGACTGAAGAAATTCAGATTGAATTTCTGGAGTGAAAGGATTCACGATATAAAACTGCCATGTTAAGTTCCAGTTGTATGTTTCAAAGTAAGTGTCACATGGGATACCTGCTTATCTGTGGTTACTCCAGTTATATTCCATCTTTTTCTTGAATGTAACTTTTCCCACCTAGGGTTTCTGAGGTTCCAGTTCAGGAGCCCGGAGGTTGAAGCAGCATAGGAATATTTGCTGAGTACAATTTAACAGTGTCATTTTTATGTGCATCTCTGATCTGGAATCATTGCAGGGTAGGCTTCACGGGCATTCAGAGGAGATAAAGAAAGAAAAGAAACAAGGTTGGAGAATCTTTCTGGAAAAAGGGGTCCTTAGAAGTCAAGTGGATTTCAGCCCCTGATAAGAGGATACCAAAGGTGTCACAATATTACATAACATTAGCAAACAAAACTTCTGCAATCACCTCACTCTCAGGCATCTTACAGCGTGAGGGTGGCAGTTCACTAGGGCTGCCATAACAAAGTACCACGGACTGAGTGACTTAAGCAACAGAAATTCATTTTCTCACAGTTCTGGAGACTAGAAGTTCAAGATCAAGGTGACGGCAGGATTGGTTTCCTCTGAGGCCTCTCCACTTGTCTTATAGATGGGTTTACACCAACGTCTTCCTCCTTACACAACAGGCTTCCCCCACTGCCCCCAGGAGGGCACAGCCCATGACCCTTGATAACAGTTGCCCTGTTAGCGACAGTCTTACCTGACATTTGCCATTTTTCTCTCTCTCTCTGGCTTCCCTTTCCTGAAATTTTATCTGTGAGGCCACTTGAGGGTGTCCTGCAGTGGCTTCTACTGACAGTATCCAGGCAGACCCTGCCTAGTTCTGTGCCCAGAGTCTTCACCTCAGAGAATGACAATCCCATTCTTCCAAATTCTCAGGCAAGACAATTGGGAGTCAACCATGACTCATTCCTAAATTCTAGTAATTCTTTGTCATTTTTGTCCTTGCTCCTTCCTCTGCCTGGGATGCTCTATCCCCAGATATCTTTATGGCACATCTCACTCTCTTCAGTTCTGTACTCAAATACCATCAAAAGAGCTTCCCTGACCACCCTAGAATAAAAGCACCCCTCACTGTTTATCTTTCTTAACCTAACTTCTATTTTTTGAGACAAGGTCTTGCTCTGTCACCCAGATGGGAGTCCAGTGGCACGATCTTGGCTCACTACAGCCTCTGCCTTCTGATCTTCTCAAGCTATCTTCCCATCTCAGTATCCCAAGTGGCTGGGACTACAGGCATACACCACCACGCCTGGCTAATTTTTGCATTTTTTTGTAGAGATGGGGTTTCACCATGTTTCCTAGGCTGGTCTCAAATTCCTGGGCTCAAGTGCTCCTCCCACATCAGCCTCCCAAAGTATTGGGATTACAGATGTGGGCCATTGTGCCTGGCCTCCCTAACTTCTTTATACTTTTCTTTTTGCATGCTTTTGCATGTTCTCAGAATAGTTAATATTCCTAATGCTGCTACAGCCATAACTCACTTGTTCACCCTTCATCTATGACACAAATGCTACTATGTGGAAAGGACTATGCTATGTTATAAAGATAAATAGAACAAAGGAAAGACATCTGGTCTCATTCTAGTGGAAGGCAAATAAAGAAGTTAATAAATGCACTGGGTTATTTCATGGTGGAAATAAACAGTGGTCCATGAAGTTTTGTGAGGAAAGGATGAAAAGGAGCAGGTTTCACAAGCCTCTTCTCTGTCCCCTTCTAGTTCTCATCACTGTCAGAACATGGGCTCAAATCTAGGTGAAGGAGCTAGGCAGAGAGCAGATGTTATGTCATCCCTTCCATCAATCGTCCTCCCTTCTCTACCGCCACTTCTGACAGTTGCAAGACAATAGCTTTCAGGCATGGATATTCATGGGTACCGGTGGATGGATGATCCAGGGCTGGAGGGGCTGGGAAGAAGATGGTTTCCTCCCTGACAAGAAATGTCAGAGCCCTAGTTTAGCCATGTGCCATCACATTCCATAATGTCCCACCTCCACATGGCAGCTGCCTACCTAGCCCAAATTTTGTAACCTTTTTGATCATGGAAAACTCTAAGTCTTTTCAAGGCATAAACAATGACCTTTTCAAAATGGAATCTGATCATACATCCCCTGCCTGAGTTTAAAGCTCTCAAGTGGCTTCCCACTGCTCATGGAATAAAAGCCACCTCGGCCAGTCACGGTGGCTCACGCCTGTAATCCCAACACTTTGGGAGGCCGAGGCAGGCGGATCACGAGATCAGGAGATCTAGACCATCCTGGCGAACACTGTGAAACCCAATCTCTACTAAAAATACAAAAAAATTAACCGGACATGGTGGTGGGCACCTGTAGTCCCAGCTACTCGGGAGGCTGAGGCAGGAGAATGGCATGAACCCGGGGGGTAGAGCTTGCGGTGAGCAGAGATCACGCCACTGCACTCCAGCCTAGGCAACAGACTCCGTCTCAAAACGAACAAACAAACAAACAAACAAACAAACAAACAAACAAAGTCACCTCTGTACCAGGGCCTGTGGACCTTGTGTGGTCTGACTTCAGCCTCTGCAGCCCCATCTCCCACTATGCGTCCCTCTGCACCATCCATTGTGGTGACATTGGGCATCTTTTAGTCTTTTGAATTCATTCTGTCCTTCACTTCACTAGCTTTTGCATATGCTGTTCCTTCTTTTTGAAATGCTTTTCCCTCTGTCTTAGCCAAATTTCAGCCTTAAGATGTAACTCAAACGTTTCTTCATGGAAGTTTTTCATGATCCCTTGTCCCTCTCCTTTATAGCATAGAGCATAGTTGCAATTTCTTAGTGATTTCTTGGTATATGTCACTACTCCCGTTAGAGAGTAAACTTGGTGAGGTCTAGAACTGTTATCATTTGTGCTGACCTCTGTGTGCCCAGCATGTTCTCATGGCCTGCAATGGAGTAGGCACGTGTTAATGTTTATTGAATGTGAGGATGATTTAAGTAAATTAATTAATGAATACAAATATATTTCTTTGTACTCCCCTTCATCTCGTTTATGAAGTCAATAACGGTTGTTGGATAAAAAGGCAGCCCTTGTTCAGGTACACAGAAGTATTAAGTCACTGCACAGGAAATGTTAAGTCATTGATCATAAGAGGCAACTAAGTCCTGTCAACTTGCAAGTTGTTTATTTTTTGGTTTTGCTAGAGAGCATCCTGACCCGGAGACAGTGGTGTTCAGGTTGGAGAAGGGGTGGGAAGGGTGGCATCTTAGGAAAAACACTTGGCATGAGCTGACTGACACTTCTGCATCACAGTTTTGTGTCCTAGTATTCATATGCACCAATATGCAAATAGAGATTATTTCTACATCTATATTCCCACCTTTTTTTCTATTATTGTTTCCCCCTCAGCCCAAGTTACAGTTTTTTTCCTGAAGATTATTGGTGTAAATGGAATAAAATCGGTTAGGATCATAAATATGATTGAAGAGGAGTAACCGGCATAGGTTTGGGGGGGTGGTTGCCCCTCCCTCCTCCTCTATAATTTATTGTTTTTCTTCTGTAGGAAGCCAAATGATATTTCTCTAATTAACAGACACAAGCAACTACCGTATAAATCAACATCACAGCCTTTTTAGTGATGCAATCACTTTATGATCAGGGAGTATAAATTAAACATCACAAATGCATCTCTAGAAGCAAAACATAATGAAATAAAAGAGAGCGGGGCTGCCTGGTTCTGGAGACTGTTTGGGCACCGAGAGCAATCTTCACTCTGGGAGCTGCTGGTTTTGCCCCAGCATGATCTGGGGAATCTATCCTGCCTGGGGTGAAGAATGTCGTACCTTCATGTATTTTCTGTTGTATGTTGTCTGTAGGTGTGACTGGGTGTAAGTGAACTGGAAAGCCCAGGATCTGGGTGCAAACCTCAGCTATGGCACTTATTCCCTGCATGACCTTTGGGAAGTCACTTGCCTCCATGAGCTCCATTTTTTCCATCTGTAAACTGGAGATAGTAACAATCCTCACTTCATAGCACGATTATGGGTGTGAATACATTAACACATACAAAACGCTAAGGATAGTGTCCCCCACATAAAGAGAAGTTTAATTAATTTGAGCCATTATGAGTATTAGTATGATTATCCAGACTCATATTTAGTTTCTCTTCATTTTAGTGTCATCATCACTTAGAAGCTGATCTCTGGGCCACAAACTCAAAGTTGAATTTCACAATTTGTGAGGAGCCAAGAATGCTACATTTTTAACAACTGCACTAACGCTTCTGCAGGCAGTCTGTGGACCATAGTTAAAAAGCACTGCTCTATGACATGCACAGAAAATTGAGACGTTGATTACCTAACTCAGTCTAAATTCTACCCACAAGGAACCAAATGGTGCCAAAAAACACCCAGGGAGCAGATTTAAACTTATTTTTAAATTTCCTTCTAGGAAGTGGATTCTGGGCGGGCTTTGAGGGAGCACTGCCCTTTCCCCACTCCCCTAACTCAGAGCTGGTTTCCTGTAAGTGTGGAGATTGACTAGGAGATGAGGGTTCATCAGGGAAAGGCCTTTGAAAGGGAAAGGTTGGGGAGATGAGCTACAAGGATTCCTTTCCATTCACACACATGTGGATCAACTCCCTTTCTCTCCCTTCTCTTTCCCCAAACTAGGTGATTATTTTAATAGTTCCTCCCAAGTCAGAGCATTGGAGAGGGGATGACACCTTCCAACTTTAATACCACTTCTGTGTTCTTGAGCTCATGTAAAGTTCTCAGCTCTGCAAGACCAGTGGGAAAGACAGATTATTATCTCTGTTTAACAGACGAGAAAGCTAAGGTTCAGAAATAATAGAGGATTTGCCCAAGCTCATACAGTTTCTAAAGGATAAGTAAGTCTTGGTTGCAGGAGTTTTCATCCTAAACCGACTATTTTTCACATTGTGGCACAGAACTATTGATCTTTTCTCTTACTTAGAAACAAATCATGATGGTTTGTGTACAATCATGTATAGACAGTTATTATATTTTGAGATGAAGCTCACATGTTGTGTGTGTGTGTGTGTGCGTGTGTGTGTGTGTGTGTGTTATGGGGATGGGGTTCAGCACCACCTCTTATAGCTTCTTGTTCCTTTGTTCCTCCTACTTTGGTGTCCCAAAATACCATCTCACCCACAGAAATCTTAATGGTCCCAGCTGTATTTTCCATCTTCTAGCTAAAGAAGCATAGTCTTGAGACTCTATTCCTGACATTTGAAGCATGATCAGGAGCCACAGTCTCTAGAAGTCCTGATGCATTTTATGGAATGCCATAACATGTTAAAGGTTGAAAGGAATGTGTTTTAGGACACATGGGACATTTTCTTCTCTTTTTTAGCCCTTCTCCTAGTCAGTCATCAAGGCACAATGTGTTCACTGCTCAAGGAAAAGATGATCCAATCACAAGATAGAGAGAAAAGAGGAGACCTGTATGGTTCTTGAGTTTCTAAAGTCTGAAATGCAGGGCAAGGGAAGATTCATGAGGGTAGATTTGGGCATACATCTGGAAGAGCCCCATAAGTAAATTTTCCCATCCTCAAGACTAGAAGAAGACCCTGGACTTTGGGAAGGGAAGGTCGACAGGTGATATGGCTTGGCTCTGTATCCCCACTCCCCAAATCCCATGTCAAATTGTAATTCCTAATATTAGGGGAGGGACATGGTGGGAGGTGATTGGATCATGGGGGTGGATTTCCCCCTTGCTGTTCTTGTGATAATGAGAGTTCTTGTGAGATCTGGTTGTTTGAAAGCGTGTAGCACCTTCCCCTTCACTCTCTCTTTCCTGCCACCACGTGAAGATGTGTTTGCTTCCCCTTCACCCTTCCACTGTGATTGTAAGTTTCCTGAGGCTTCCCAGCCATGCTTGCTGTATAGCCTGCAGAACTGTGAGCCAATTAAGCCTCTTTTCTTCATAAATTATCCAGTTTCAGGTAGATCTTTCTAGCGTAATGAGAACGGACTAATACAACAGGGAAGTAAAGAAGGAGAGAGGTTGGTGAGCTGGTGAGCATGTGGGACAAAGCAGAGTGCCATCTGGAGGCTCCCCAGCCACTGCATCTCCTCAAGGAGCCCTTGTCTGTGGTTTACCCTTGGAGGTCAGATGGGAGGGACATCTTCATATCTGCAGAGTGCCCAGTCCCTGCTGAGTTGGGCATAAGACATAGTCTTCCCTGAGATCAACAGTGGCTGTCTTCTCAGTGGATGAACCCCTTTGACACAGTCAGCATATGCTGATTGACAGGCTAGCAGGAGCCATAGTCATCTGTGCCCAATGACTGATCTCTTCCAACCCATCCTCTGTGGACAACTACCATTTCAATTTCATTGGACACTTGCGTACACCTGAGGCGGAAGGCGTGTTCCCTGTGCATCCAGAGAGTGTGGTGGTGCTTTAAAGAAAACCCTCCAGCATCAATACATGGCTAGGATCACTTAAACCATCTCAAAGATCTCACCTATCCTCAGAGTCAAGAAAATGGTCAATAGACCTGTGCGATATATGTATATGTAGATGGAAAATAAGGCCATGAAATTTTGTGCCACGTCAGATACAACTTTATACTATATTTGTATGTAAACGTTTGATTACAAATGCTGAGAGTAATAAAAAAAAGAAAAGAAAAATTCAAAATGAGAAAACTCCTTTATTCTTATTCTTGTATGCATTTAAGGACTGGTTGATATATTATCCATTGGCTGCAGATCTGAAAAGGAGAGCCACTATTTGACGTTAGTGGCGAAAGCCGCCATGGTCTGGTTTGTGGAGCGTCAGTTTCCAGGTGGTTGTGCTGTAAGAATGGCTGCTATTTTCTATGGAGTAATATCCGTTCTGCTCACATGGCAGATACCTGACACTGGCTACTGTGTACGAGGGTGACCAAAGCAAGGGTAGGAGTGAGCCATAGTAGCTACAGTAGGGCTGCTTTCACGGAGGCTACATGTGGCACCTTTAAAGCTAGAGGAAATACACCATGTCCTAATTACACTGTTTTTCTTAAGTGAGATTCACAACCCATGAGGCCAACCTGTCATTTTACTGCTTCTCTCTGATTCAGCCAAAGTCCAGAGCTTTTAAAATCTTGAGACATCTTGGGGTAATGTGGTGGCCAAACTTCTGCTGTAACAACCACGTCTTTTGTCCTCTCTGCTATTCTGAAATCTGAATTCAACCCTCTGTCAGCAATGTTCCTGTTCAGGCCCTATTGATCCGGAGAAGGGTGAACTCATTTTTCTTTTCAAGGTATGAAAATGGACTGGGTCCAGGCACTTAACTCAGCGGTGAGGGGCTGTCGACTCCCAGCTCCCCTTCGCCAACCTCGTCTAATTAACATGGAGACTACCTTCTTTGATGAGTTCATAAGTGTTTCACACACAGGCGAGATGTAACAACTTTGCAAGACACTGTTTAAAGATCTTCAACATCTGAGAAAGCCACAAAATCCAATAATCCTACTTTCAGAATGCCAGGGTGTCCACGGAGATCAATCTCATATCTAAACATCACATAAAGAGAGTGCATTGCCTTATAGACTGGTTTCTATTGAACACCACCTAAGAAACAGCATTAGACAGTTTTGAAAAAAAAAAAAAAAAAAAAGATGGAGTCTATACTAGAGGGAATGGAAAAGGTTGTCAAATTCTGGAAAATTTTCCCCTTGATTAAAGCTGCACTTTCAAAATTGTTACATTATTAACAAAAGTCAACTTAGCACCAATTTATCTTTCTGACAGTTTCCTGATGGATTAGATGTTGGGAATAAACTGGAGAGGCTTTTATGTGCTTCTTTGGGCACAGACAAAGCTGCTATTAATTCTTCCCTTGGTAACTGCAGTAATACCTATGCAATGTCCTTCTGAGTGGGGTAATTCGTGTTGGAGATGGTGGTTTCCTGGGGGCACCTAGAGCTGTGCCTGTTCTGGCATGTGTCCCTCAATGCAAAGTGTATTTGGTATGTTTTAGGAAACAGAATCCAAACACCAGATAAGAGAGCACTGCATTGAGACATGCTCTGGATGTCAAATACATATAATTTAAGGTGGGGCGGGCTGGGGGGTGTTGGCATGAACAAGTGTTCTGGTTATGGAGAAATAATGAAGTCAAATTTTTCTGGTCTCAAATAAGTCTAGAGTGAGTGCTGCAAAAACAAGCTGAAGCCGACAAGAGTTTCTTTAGCAAAGTGCTGGAGCAGTATCCCTTCTCTCTTTACATCTACTGGCATTAAAAGATGATTGCCATTTTTCTTTTTTTTCTTTTCTTTCTTTCTTTTTTCTTTTTCTTTTTTTTTTTTTTTTTTTTTGAGATAACATCTCAGGCTGGAGTGCAATGGCATGATCTCTGCTCAATGTAACCTCTGCCTCCTGAGTTCAAGCGATTCTCCTGCCTCAGCCTCCCAAATAGCTGGGATTACAGGCACCCACCAACCTGTCTGGTTAACTTTGGATTTTTGTAAAGACAGGGTTTCACCATGTTGGCCAAGTTGGTCGTGAACTCCTGACCTCATGTGATCTGCTGGCATCGGCCTCCCAAAGTGCTGGGATTAGAGGTGTGAGCCACAGTGCCCAACCTTCATTTTTCTTCAGAATAAGAAATAGATTTACTTGGCTTCACAAATTTTATTAGTTTTCCCAGTATGTTAATTGTCATTAGTATTTCTACACCTATGCTCCATGAAACACTAAATCCATGAATATGGGAAGGAAATAGTACTCTGTTTAGTAAAGCTTGAGATGTGCTGGTGGAACAGATTTAGAAAGATTTCTTTACTGAAGGACTTTTCAGAGTTGTGAATATGCTAAGGTTCCCTGTGAATTTCCAAGGGGTTGGAGAGTGAAGCTAAAGTTGAATTTCCTAAATGTAATTGATTATGAAAATCTTTATTGACCAACCACCTCTCTCTCAACTACCTCTTTGGGAATAAGGTTTTTGCTTTGTTTTTTTCTTTTGTTTTGTTGACAGGGTCTCACTCTGTCACCCAGGCTGGAGTACAGTGGTGTAATCACGGCTCACGGAAGCCTTGACCTCCCAGGCTCAGGTGATCCTCCCACGTCAGTCTCCTGAGTAGCTGGGACTACAGATGTGTGCCACCATGTCCAGCTAGGGAATGTGCTTTTGAAAACAGTACTCGGGGTACACATTTCCTTTTATTCGCATCTTTCAGTTTACCCTGGGAAGAAAAGGTCTAAAGGAAAGGGAAAGCCAAGTGGGTACATTTTTAAATACTGTCCTACATCTCCTTTGGGCTCTCTCGAAACTGTTGAAGGTAATTGTTAGTCATTTGGCTAATGTCAGGAATCTGAATGCTATTGTGTTCTCTAAGGATTCACATTATCTTTCCTCAGTTTCCCCACATGTCAAGTGGTGATAATCTGAGCTGTCACAGATACAAACAGGAGCTTGGAATTTAAGGGTATTTCTTTGATTACCTCCAAGTTCTTAATGTTTGTGCAGTTTTTATGCACTTGAGAAAATCTAACACAAGAAGTCTTGTCTATCTCTATCTCATGCTCAATATCTGGACTTCAGTTAAAAAAAATCCTATTAGTGTCACAGAAATTTTCCATACTAGGTGGATCAAATGCACTTACTTTCCAGTGTTTATCTTACTGCTTGTAATGTTTCTCTGAATATCTTATAATATCCCTTTCAGCCCGTGGAAGTCCAATGTAGATGCCTACAGAGCTTGGTTTCCAGTACTTTAGTCTATATTATGATTACTTTTATAACTTGATCTTACTTAACACACCCTCACTCTCACAAGGATTTTAATTTCAAATTTTTGGTTTGTAAGATATGGGCCAGCACCCTTGGGACCAGCAAAGATGGAAGATTTTGGAGAAAAATAGGTTAGAGGAGAGCTAAAATCAGAAAACCCCAACATGAGAATGCTAACGTGTCCTCACGTTATACTCTGTGACCTCTTTTTATTTTGTACTAGTTCCAACTTAAGTAAATTCCATGGTGTTCAGTTGGTGAGACACTAACTCTTTTATGGCAAAATGAATTAGTGTGTTATTTATATATTTTAAACTTAGTTAGGCACTCCCTTAAGGCTCACAGCCAAGCCAATAAAGTTATGTTTGAAGATGGAGTTTGAAATTCTATTTTCATTCATTTTAATGGTTTACAAGTAAATTGCATTTTCTACTTCATTCTGTGACATAAGTCAATAGATATCCAATGTAAATGTAGTTCATTTATATTTGAATTGATGTTCTGTCCACCATTACCTTATGTTTCTAATGCATTCTGATACATTAGTAAATAGGCTTGTCTGATTAATCATTAGCACATGAAAAGAATTAGCTGCTGCCTGCCAAATGAAATTATTGACACTGATAAGAGGACCAACAATGGTATCACCTGGAAACGGATCGTGCAAGTAGTTGAAGGAAAAAAAAAATGTGCCTTGATAAATATGAAGAACCTTGAATGTATTTTATTAATTCCCTATATGATAGATATTTTATACTTGTGTTAAAAATAATAATTTTGTAACACTTTAGGTGAAAGAAGGTCTTTATTTACTTTACAAACTTAGTTGCTGAAAATCTAAGCACAATTTTTAATCTAGGGAACACCTTTCTTCATAGTTACCAATGGAGAATGAGAGAAGCTTTAGAATTTCAAGAAGAAAGTAGATAGAGCACAATAAAGGCTTCTAGATGTCCTCTCTGAAATGATTCACAGCTGAAGTTTAGTCCTGTTGAACCTGAGTACTTACGTTCAAGTGATCTGTCGCATTGCAATTTTGGTCATAGACACTTGTACAGGTTTGAGCACATGGACACAGATGCACACAGTGTGCGCGCGCACACACACACACACACACAGAGGATGGCACAGACTTACATTTTTGAAAAACCTCACACTGCCTATATTATCAAGTTATCAACCCCCTAGTGCCATACTTGGGCAAATAGGAACAGGCTCAAAGTCAATGTAATATACCACAACTCCAGCAAGTCCCAGGGATAAGGCAACATGGCATACCTAAAAGGGTCACAGCCCCAACATTTTGAAAATGCTCATGCAATTTTGCTTTGTTATTGTCTGAGCCATTAGATTTAAAAGCCCTTCTGTGTGATTGCCAAGTACATTACTGTGAACCAATGATAAAAGTCTAGCTGCTTGAGCTGCCAAAACCTGTGCAGTGTCTTAAGGCAGCACAGCAGTGTGGTAGCATATGGCAGAGCCACTATTGCTGGGACTTGTTTTATTCCCAGCTTTAAAGTGGCACAGAGGATGGTGCCAATGAAGTGCTACTGTGGACCCCTTTGTTCCAGCTGGACCTGGAGCTGAAGTGTTGCTTGCTTTAGAAGTATGGTGAGGCACATGCCTTGGCGGCATGTTCCACTTAGGAGATCATGAGTCAGGAACCTAAATGCTGGCATGCACTTTAAGGATTCACATTCTCTTTCCTCAGTTTTCCCATGTCAAGCGGTGATAATCCTAGAGTGCTTGAATTTCATACAAAATGATGCTCATGAAAGCATTAAGAAAGAGATTTTTAAATGAAAGATTGTAGAGGTCCCATTTTTATTGTAGTATGTCTTCTGTCTTCAAAATTGAAAGCTACTGGAAGAGGTATAAAATAGCTTGACTTCCAGGCAGCATTGGACTGGGCAAATGTTTATCGAATTTTAAATTAACACAAATAAAAAGCTGCAAATTTAGCCATAAAAAAAAGGATGACTTCATGTCCTTTGCAGGGACATGGATGAGGCTGGAAACATCATTCTCAGCAAACTAACACAGGAACAGAAAACCAAACACCGCATATTCTCACTCATAAGTGGGAGTTGAACAATGAGAACACATGGACACAGGGAGGGGAACGTCACATGCTGGGGTTTGTCGGGGGTGGGGGGCTAGGAGAGGGATAGCATTAGGAGAAATACCTAATGTAGATGATGGGTTGATGGGTGCAGCAAACCACCATGGGACGTGTATACCTGTGTAACAAACCTGCACGTTCTGCACATGTATTCCAGAACTTAAAGTATGTTAAAAAAAAAAAAAAAAAAGAAAAAGAAAGAAAAAAGAAAGAAAGAAGAAAGAAAAACTGCGTATTTGCTTTTCTCACTTCAAATTTGGGGCAAAACCTTCTCTACCTCTCTCTCTCTCTCTCTCTCTCTCTCTCTCTTTTTTTTTTTTTTTTTTTTTTTTTTTTTTTTTTTTTTTTTGAGACAGGGTCTTATTGTTATCCAAGCTGGAATGCAGTGCTGCAATCACAGCTCACTGCAATCTCAACCTCCTGGGCTCAAGTCATCCTCCTACCTTCCCAGTAGCTGGGACTACAGACATACACCACCATATCCAGCTAATTTTTAAAATATTTTTTGTAGAAATGGGGTCTTGCTATGTTTCCCAGTCTGGTCTCAAACTCTTGGTCTCAAGTGATCCTCTAGCCTCAGCCTCCCAAAGTGTTGGAATTACAGGTATGAGCCACCATGCTTGGCCTTTCTCTTACGTTTAATGACACCTTCAAGACGCATGTTCTGTACATTCATTTAGACTACCCACTGGATAATGCATGGATTCGTTTTGAGGTTCATGATGTTTCAGCAGGTTCCATATTGAGAGGACATGTGTAGGTCTCAAGTAACACATGCTTTCTTTGATCTTGATTCTAGTGGGAGGCTTTCTCTAGTGTCCTGCTAGAACAAGTTTCCCAGGGTTTGGTGAAGGAAATAGGATGGGCCACCATGCAGGGACATGAAATTGCCTGACTCATTGAGGAAGGCTGTGTTGCACAAGGAGCAATCTAGAGCACTGTCAGGAACAATGAGGGAAAGGGTAACTATGGCACAGGCTCAGGAATTCAGTTGCTCATGTTCTCATCCTGACCTCTCACTCATATTCTTTCTCATATTATTGTTAACATATCTCTGCCTCAGTTTCCTCATTTACAAAATGGGGATAATTATACCACCCAACTCAAGTAATTGTTGAGAAGAGGAAAGGAGTAAAACACATACATCATTGAGTATCGTGTGTAGTCCACAGTGAGCATTCAAAAAACCTTTTGAAGAAAATCTTGCTAGTGTATGTATTGCTGAAGATGAAGATGATGGTGATGGTGATGGAGATGGTGCAGAAGTAGTAGGAGATGGATTTGATTCCTACAAGACAGAATGTGAAAAGTTTTGAACACCATTCTTAGGTTTCCTCGGGTATTAATAATGTGATCCTAGAAGAGACTTGAGCCTATGACGTGATCAAAGAGCTCTTTCCCCAGACTATGCATTTGCCTCTTTCATTTTTTGGTGGGGCTTGTCTCTCTGGTTTACAGCCATATCACCATTGCCAAGAATAGTGCCTGAAGCCCAGCTGGCACTCTGTAAATATCTATTAAACCTATGAATAACCCTTCTACCCCCGAAAGTGAATTTTTTGCTTTTTCTATTTAGTTTGAGACATATTTGCCAGCTTCATTGCAATTAAGCGAGTCCCTAGAGTCTCACACTGTTGCCCAGGCTGAAATGCAGTGGTGCAATCTTGGCTCACCATAACCTGCACCTCTAGATTCAAGAGATTCTCCTGCCTCAGCCTCTGGAGTAGCTGGGATTACAAGCGTGTGCCACCACGCCTGGCTAATTTTTCTATTTTTAGTAGAGATGGGGTTTCATCATGTTGGCCAGGCTGGTCTCCAACTCCTGACCTCAAGTGATCTGCCCACCTCAGCCTCCCAAAGGGCTGGAATTACAGGCATGAGCCACCTCGCCAGGCCAGTGCGTCCCTTTTTCTCTCACTTAAAATAAGAGTAGTAGAAGACTGTTTGTCTCTTAATGATATAGACGCCGTTTGTTTGAGCATTTCAACACCAGGACCTATAAATACTGGTCACCATCTCTACCACACAATATATTTGGTGATCCATGAGGGTCACCTGTCACTGAAACTGTCATTGAGAAAGCACTCAATTGGAGCTTAAGAATCTTCTTATACTTTCTTTCCCAACTTGGATCCTCATGTAACATCAGTTCATTTCCTACAACAGCATCCAGGAAGGTGGCAGCAAGCCATTCTCTGGGCAGGGGCAAGGAAGCCAGGAAGTGTGATATTTTATTAATTATTACAAAAATAAACTACAGGGCTGAGACTCGCTACTGCAAAGCACATGTGTGAAAATCCCACTTCGATGGTGAAGAAAAAACTCCCCGTTAACTACAAAGCTCTTCCCTCAGCAACACGTAAGGTAGGAGAAAAGAATAGTGTGCAGACATTATCAGCATTTTAAACAAGTGGAAAAGTTTATCTCTAAAAGGTAATGCTGTAGATCATATTTTCTTTCATGGTAGTTTTATATTCCGCAGTCCTGTGCATTTTTCTTTCAGATATTTTTTCCCCAAAATGAATCTAGGAAATAGGTTGTCCATTGATTCATTTCTTACAAGATGTTAGCTATTAATAATGCTCTCATTTCATATTATTTTCCTCTTTTGAATGCATTCCAGATGTTCACCTTGCAATCATGAATTTTAAGTGCCCACTGTTTCAATCACTTTGTGTTCCAGGAACTTTAAACCTGTTTGTAGCTCTATTTTGAGAAACTTATATAGACTGTGAAAAGTTGAGAGAGAGAGAGAGAGAGAGAGAGAGAGAGAGAGAGAGAGAGAACAGATGCGTGTGATAGAACACAGAGATGTGGGTATGAATACAAAAAGAGTCACATAATTTTGACTTCTGGTGTTCTACGTCTGTACATCTTCATGTTTTTTAATAAATTGATTTTATTATTTTCTTAATAGACAATATTTCAAAGAAATTCGTTGACAAAATGGATTTATTACATGGTAACATCAAGATAAATAAAACTTCATTTTGTGATTCAGCCTGCTATTTCGAGAAAAAATGGCAACTGAAGAAATTCTCAAATCAACCTGCCCTTTGTACTGCATAAACTACTTTCAGTACAATGCAACATAAAAATAATTGTCACAGAGGAGATTATAAGAATAAAACATACTTCCTAAATGATATGGATATATTCGTTATTATGTGTTTATTAGGCAAAAACCAAGACAGAGTTTTAGATCAAGAAGTCATCTTAGGTTTTTGTGGTTTGATTCATGAGAGTAAATTTATCTTTGAGAAAATTCTAGGTGTATAGTATTGTTTATAAGTTTCTGGTTCATTTTTGGGGAGTAACTTGCATACTTAAGAAAAGCTTTGGGTTCCCCTACATCAATTTGCTGTATCAATTAGTGTAAGGTTTTGCTGCCGTAACAGAGACCCAACGTGGCAAGAAACATTAAGAACAAATGAGTTTGTGTCTCTTTCATTGATCAGGCCCCATGTGATGAGACATCCTGGTTGGGAGGGCAGCCCAGCTCTATACAACATGGATCCAGGTCGCTGATGAATCATTGTTCCTTTACATCCAGGCATTGTTATCACAGCATGATTGAAGCTGATTGCTCCAATACTCAGATTCCAGCCAGTGAGAAGAAAGTATGGAGGAAGCAAATCAATATCTCAAGAACCAGACACATGACTTCCTGTAACATTCCACAGATGAGAACCTTGTCACCTGGCCAATCAACTGTGAGGGGGCTGGAAAATGAGGTGTAGCTGAGCAGATGGGAGCCCAGCAGCAATTCCATTCATGTGAAGGGAGGCTAGTACAGGTTGGAAGTGACTCTAGAAGTCTCCATCACAGCCAGTGCTTCCCTGCCATGCTCAAGACCTGTATACTCATGTGCCTTATTCACAATGCACAGTGTTCCAGAATTTTCATCAGGCCTCACTATGATAGCCGTTTCCCTCTTCTGGACTTTCTTTGCCCACGCCCCAACCTCACAGGAATATGATCTCAAGATTACAGAATCTTCACATCAGCGTTCTACATTTTTTTCAAACCTGCAGGACAAAAACAAACCAGTAAATACTATACCAGTTCAACCTCATCTGTTTACCTTCTTTTTTCCAAATTAACCCAAATTTTCTCTTTTCTGTTTCCAATACATAACCCCAGAAAGTTGTCTTGAGATAAACAAATTAAGCAAACCTAAACAAAATATCAGTGGCTAAGTAGAAGTTCCATGTCTTCATTTTCCATGTCACCTTCATAGGAAAAACTTGGCAACATTTATTCTCTGGTCTTTGTGGTTTAATTTGAAGGACCAATATGGACTGTGTGAAAATATCTATTGCTCATCTTCACTGTGTCAGCTTCTAAAATCTATAAGAGCGTGCTCTCCTGTGGGAGACGGTGTAGTGGAAACAGTATGGGCTTTGCCCTCGGACTGTTCAGGGTTTGAGATTCATTGTCTGAGTGGCCATGGTTACATTTCTTTGTCAAATCAATTCAGCCTCAGTTTCCTCATGTTTACAATGAAGATAATACAATCTGTCTCGTATAGTTATCGTGAGTATTAAAGGAGTTCATAAAGGTCAAGTCTCTGGCACGTATTAGGGGCCCAGTAGGAGCCACTGACATTATTATAAAAGCAGTGAAATTAGTAGCGTGAATCTCTAGGCCCTCTTTGCTGTTGGCTTGTTATTTTCATTTAGATGAAGCACTTAACCCCTCTAGGCTCAGTCTCCTCACCTGTAAATGGGGAATTATACTTATCCTACCTATGAAATGGTGTGATGCAAGAAATGAGTAGGATAATGGATGTGAGGCACATAGAGGGGAAGACAGCAACAGATCATAAAAAGTGCTCTGCAAATACAAGGTGTTATCTTTCATCAGTGTTCCCAAATTGAGATGCTGCCTCAAACTAACGGATGATATGCTTCAAACTAAGATTTAAAACTAAGGGATTTTAAACTAAGGTTTTCAGAATTAAGGATTTTACTGTTCCAAATATACAATTGGACTCTGTGTGTCCTACAGAATCTACAGAATATGAAAGATCATCCAGGTAACTATTAGCGCATCAGTTTCATCCCAAACTCTGTCACCTAAAGAAATAACTGAAAAAGATTTCTTTCACAGTTGGGGTCATACTCATTTAATAATTTCAGCCCTTAATTTTCTCCAGCAAAAATCCACTCCATTAAATGAAAATCCTGGAGAGATCAGAAGGAAGTTAACAAAATGTTGACAGCAGCTGAGCACTGTTAAAAATATTGTAAAGTTGTCTTCTGGTTTCCTGTTGGTGCCATGAGCTTACAGTCAATTGGGAGTATTATGGACAAGACTCTGGGTATGTGTTTTTTTGTTGTTGTTGTTTTTGTGTCCTACCATTGACTTTGGCACCTGAATATTGACAAATCAGCTTATATATTTTAAATGTTTTTAAATATATTTTATATTTTGATGTTTGCTTTTTTATTTAAGATTATGAAAGTGTTAATTACAGAAAATTCTAAAAATTCAGGCAGTTACCCAAAAGCAATTTTCTTAAACACCTGTAACAATTAAAAGCTTGTTTTATTTCTTTCCAGATCTGTACATGACATCTCTAAGAATGTGAGCTGAAAGGGTAGAAGCAGGGAGGAAGGGCATTAGAGCTTGAGGTTAGAGAAATACTTTTGGATTTTCACTTTGTAGGGACAAGGATTGGGCTGGGTATTTGTATGGTTGCTCTGACAATGTCTGGCTGTGATGTCGAGGAAGCAGAGGGACAGAATCATCTGTGTGGGGCAATTGTGTGAGTGTGGTGGTGGTAGTTCTTCTGTCCTTCTATTTTCTAGCCACAAATAGGTTTCCAGCCCGACCTGCCCTTGAGGCACTCTACAGTTTCCTCTCTGAGGCTGAATTCTAGAACTCCCTGTTACTCTATTAGGAGAGGCCTATGCTAAGGAAAAAAATTATAACATAAATATACAATATACAATTTCAACTGTAATCAAGTGCTACAAAGAGGACTTTGATGTGATCTTATGGAAAATAGATGCTATCTAGGTCCAGGGGTGTGAGTAGGAAGGGCATTTTAGGCAGGGAGCACAGCATGGGCAAAGGCTCAGTAGCAGCAAGAAGAAGGAGGACATTCTGTTGTCTGGAAGAAGGCCTGGTTGGGTAGACACACAAGAATAGTGTGGTTGGCATACAAGATAGGGCATGGATTAAAGCTAAGGATTACTGCCTTTAGGTGAAGAGCAGAAAAACTCGTGTATTTGTAAATTCATGTTCTGAAGGCAGCATAGAAAATGGAGGGCCTAAAGGTTTCATGCTGGGTATGATAAAAGGAAAATGGCATTGCCCAAGTAAAACATGAGCTTAGACTAGGATGTGGTGGTAAAGCTGGAAAGTAAAGTGGGGAGAGGGATACGGTGGCTTCAGAGAGATGTTCAACAGGTTTATCAAAAACCTTGCTATACAGTCAACAGGTATGCTTAGAACATAATGCAGAGAATGTTTCTCTATCAGCCACTATATCACAGGAAGAAAGCTACCATGTTGAATGGACAAGTGGACAGTTTTCATACTGATTCCCATTTCAAGGATGGAAGCATGTCCAAAAATTATCCAGTTACCAGGGAAGATGGCTTTTTTTCTTTTGACCAAACATACCCAAATATAGTTCTCTTATGTCAATAAGAGAACTAAGTAACTGCCATACTTTCATCCTCTAAATCTCTAAATATTTCTTCTAAAGTGGAGAATTTATGTAGCTCTTGAAAGGTACTTCCTGAGTAGAGACATAAGAACCTCCTGACCATGGCAAAAGCCACCTCATGGCCCCACCATAGTTGTCATTTTACTATGTTTTACCTGGCTTAGTGGAGGATTTGTAAACACTCTTTATGATATAGAACTAAGCCCTAAAATTGAACTCTGGGCATAGACATCTGGCTTATACTTTTAAAGCAGCCCAAATGCTTAAAATAAAAAGTAAAATTTCTGCATGATTTATGAGACAGGGTCACAAGATAAAGTCAGTGGGTGACCGGATGTCAACTCTTCACTGATCCCCTCCCGAAAAGCAAAATATATGTTTCTAAGCAAGTCTAGCCCTGTGTATATTTTCTTTATTCCCATAGTTCATTATGTACACTGCAGTAATTTGTTGACAGTACAAGGCAAATCCGTGATAAAACCAGAGAATGTCTCCAAAGTAAATATTTGGTGCTACAAAATAGGGGCTTTTTGCACATTAATCCAATAATAAAATACTGTCTGCAAGATGAACAAGGACTATTTGCTAATTTCCAAAATTGCAGTAGGTCACAGAAGCTTCTAAATGATGTGATAAATATTTTCTTTACGGAGAAGTAATATTCCTAGTCAGGAGGCCAAGCTCCTTCATGCTGTGGGAAGCTGCGGTGGCCCCCAGATGCCATGCACTGGTGGAGTGGGGTTGAAAAGGAAATGAGAATTCAGCTCGCTTCAATCAATGACCTCTGATCTTTAATGGCAATATAGGAGACACAGCAAGGAGGACAGATACAAATGGACTATGAGAAGCTGAAACTCTGCTCAAATTATGAGAGTCTATTGCAATAGGTGGCCTACTGTCTCATCTACCCTTACATTACCAACATTTGTAGACCTTGACTTTGCCCTAGAAGCAGCTCAGGAAACAGAATATTCAAAAGCCTGGGATTGATGGATGTGTGCCTGCTCAGCATTAAGTAGGGAAGATGTGCATATATATTACTAATTGCATGGCAGTGAAAAGCTGCACTTGAGGGTGCTGAGATGAAGAGGTGAGTATGAAAAATGTGCTTGCTCTACCATGGTGCTCCAGAGGAAGTGATGGACTCAGGAGGATGGGGGAAAGTCAGGGAGTACTTCTCAGAAAGAGCAACATTTTAAGTTTGGAAACAGGAGTAGGGATATGCTAAGAGAACAAATTTATTCATGAAGCAAAAAACAAAAAAAAAAAACCATGGAAATAAATGACATGAGCCAATTTATACTTACAACTCTATCACAGCTGAGGCACAGAAGGAAGGTAGTATTAAATATATTACGTACTATTTTGTAGATATTATGTCCTAGGCACTATGTCATGTACTTTCCATATATTGTTTTGATTAATACTACCTACAGGACTGTGGGGTAGATTGGATTATTCCATGGTGTTGATGAAGAAGCTAAGGACTAGATAATTAAGCAACTCTTCCAATCAACACAGCTTGGTAGGTAGAAAATATGAATCTACACCACCTAGATGTACAGACATTTGCTTTAACCCAAATACTCTACTGTCACCTCAAGCTGGTTGACACACATAATATAAAGCTGAGGGTAAAAGAGGTTGCACAGACTTCTCCACTGAAAATGCTTCAAAACCCAGGAAACATAAAAACAAAATTAACACTGGACCACAGGAAGTCCATGACCCTCAGTGACCACTCTACAAAGCTGCCATGTTGCTGTAGAAGGTGTGGGTTCTCCAACTGTGGGATTCACAAAGGTCGTTTGAAAACTAGTGATTGAGCAAGGACAATTCCAAGGGACACATTTAGAATGAGTCGAGGGTATATTTAGGTCAGATTTCACTCTTCTTCCATCTTCTAATTTCCTGCCTAGCTCTATATAGCTCCATTTCAGTGGGCGTCTCAGTAGGGGAAAATCCATTAACCTGCTTGACTAGCATCATGTCGACACAGGCAAAATAGACCTCAGCTTTGAGAGACTCACAGAGTCCAGATTAAAATGCAGACAAATAAAACTGAGCCCATTTAGCTCCAATGGAGCCTCCAGGTCACCTTTCTTTCTAATTCCTTGGATCTCTTTTTCAGAGGAGATTTTTAACTGAGCTTCTCACCTGTGTTGCCTGAGTGCCTTTGTATTAGGATAGAAATAACTGCAAGAAAAATTGAGGTTTGACAATAGAAGGCCAGATGCCACACCTTGTAAATAAATAATAATAAAAAAACATGCAATGCAGCCAGCTGCACCATATAAACTCAGGTTTTTATACCACACTGTTGTGTTCTCTATATCCTCATTTGGTTCCAACATCTGTTCATCCCTGTCCGTTCCTCCCATATATTAGTTATAATTACATACACAGGAGCTTGTTTATGAGGCTGAAAAACTGACCCGATAGTAGAAGGCGTTGGTGGGTATCTCACTTTCTCTGTTAAAGACACTGGTGGTTCCTTTTTAAGGATCAGGCTTCAGGTCACTTACTCTGGAGCACAAGACTAAACCCCGACTTGTTTAGCACCCTCCTGAAGTGGAGAAATGCTGTTTTACTTTCTTTCACTCCTAATTCCCTAAAGCAACCTGCTATTTCCTGGCCCTCTATCTCTGCCCAGTTCATTCCTTAGGAATGCTCTATGAAAGTGTAACCAGTTCCTCTTTCTCTCCAGATCACCCAGCTGAAAGTGATCTTTCTTTTCTTCAAATTCCCATTGAAATTCCTCTCTTTGATGCTTACTAAGTATTTAATTATAAATATAGTATTTGAATATAGCAAAATATGGTCTAGGAAACAATAGACTTTAGAAAATAAAAAGAAAGAATGGCAGCTGTCATCCTATGGCTGCATACAGTCTGAAGATGATACCTACATCTGTGTTGCTGGTTTTCACTGGTAAGTCCAAGGTGGATAACACATAGCACTTCCCTTTTTAGACAGATCATGTGATTTGCACTTTGACAGTCCTTACCAGGCGTATTTCTCTCATTTATTTTACTTGCCTAATCTCTGTAGAAATTTGAGTTTGTAATACCTGCAATAATATTACAAGTTTTTATGGTATATGATTGTTATTATAACCATCTTCCTTTCAGAACAGCTTGTATCACATCAATCCTCCCACTGGAAAAATTAGAAAAGCTGGATAAACATTTTAGAAATCCATCTGAAGACACTGGAGAGCTGTGGCAATCAAAATTTAAAGAACCGTGTTCTTGTAGAAAGAAGAAATGCATTGTGTTAAACCTGAAAGTCTGTAGCACTTTTCTACTTGAGGCTGGCTCATAAGCAGCAAAGAGTGGGAGAATATAAAACTAAGTAAAATATATCAGCTACAAGAAGAAACTGAGGAGTTTTGGCTTGGGGAGACAAAAATTGGAATTTAGAACTTGCATGGTAGCCAGGCTTTGAGAGGGGAAAATCCTACAGACAAGAGAAGCATAGAGAGATCAGTTCAGCATTACACATAACTTTTTCAAGTAAGGCATTTGGCAATTCATAAGTAGCAGCCCAGAGGCTGAGACACTGCTGAGAGCTTTTGACAGTCTCATGGTGCTGGGAAGAAAAAAAAAAAAAAAACTGTAGCCTGGGGCCTGCCAAGGAAAGAGGGTTTGTGGCAACCATTTCTGGCTTTCCAGGGGCACCAGTGAATAGTCATGTCTTGGGAGTAAGAAAAATTCAGAAGTAGACTCAATATCACATGTGCTTCATTCTAGACTGAACTATGATGATTTATCCCTCCTCTAACTGCTTGATAGACAAAATAGAATATCTTTAGATATGGACAGCATCACCTAGAGCCTCCACAGATTCCTTACACAATAACTGCAACTCAAAAAAATATTGCCAGACTACAAAGACACAGAACTATATAAAGAAAAGTCAAGAGGAAAAAAAATTGAAATAAAACAGAAGCGTAGGCAATCCAGACATAGGTATATGCAGATGCAGACTTTAAGATTATTGTGATTGATAGGTTCAGTAAATTAGGTAACAAGATGAAGAATATCATTAGAGAATTGAAATGTATAAAAATAATCACGTAGAAATTATATTATTGAAAAATAATTGGAATTAAGACCTCAACAGACAGGTTAAATGGAAAATAAAACATGTTAGGAAAAGAATTAGTCAAATAGAAAACAAGTCAATAGAAAATATTGACTGAGGCACAGAGAGCAAGAAAAATGGGGAACACATACAAAGTCTAACATAATGCAAATAAAGTGTTAATGAATAGGAGAGACAGAATTAAGCAACAAAAAGACTTAAAAAGATAGTAATCAAGAATTTTAGAAGTCATTATGCTACAAATTGCATAAGCTCTGTAAGCCCAAATGAGGTAAGTAAAAAATACGAATTTTTTTTAAAATCACATACTTAGGCACACAATAAAAAACTTCTAAAAACAAAACAAAGATAAATGAAAAAGCAGATAGTCATAGAGAGGAAGTAGGGATGAAAAAAGACACTTTAACTGGAGATAGATAACAAGACTAAAGAACATTTTTAACAAAAACAATGGATAAACACCAAAAAGACATGTTTTAAAGTGCTGAAAACAAAAACCTTCTCAACTTATAATTCTGTATCAAATGAAAATATCCTCCAAAAATGAAGGTTAAAAAAAAGTATTTCAACACAAACAAAATATGAAATAATTTGTCAGCAGAGGATCTGTCCTAAAAGAAATAAGGTGGCAATCAGAATTGGGGGAGCTGCTAGATTATTCAGTCAGATAGGAACATAAAAATGAAGGAAAGCCTAAGAAACAAAACAGATAAAGATATGTGGGTAAATCTGAATATTATCTATGCAAAACAATGCTTTATGGGGTTTAAAATACAAATTAACAGTGTATTGTTATTATATAGAATTGATGAGATTGAATACAATTAAATTTTTCTAAGTCCTTTGCATATAGCAGAAATTAGTTGGTAAAAATACTAATTTTTATTGTACTATAGCAAGAATTCATATTGGAATATCTAGTTTAACCATGAAAAGAATTATATATAACCAACAATTAATGGAGTGAAAAATGAAATAGTTCAAAATACTGTATTTATCACAAAAGAGGTAACAAAAGAAGAGAAGAAGGAACATAAAATCTATAAGACTAATAAAAAACAAACACTAAAATGGTAGATATAAACACATATGTTAGTAATTAAATTTATTCAGATTAAACGTTCCCATTACATGAAAAAGATTGTGAGATTGAATAAAAATTCAAAACATAATGATACTCTGCTTACAAGAAACAAAACTTAACTATATGTTTACAAATAGGGTAAAAGTATCTACCACTAAAAACATACCATTCTAAAATTAACCAAATTAAGTTGATGCAGCTAGGCTAACAGCAGAAAAAGTATATTTTAAGCAAAAGTAAGTCATAAAGACGAGAATTTTATGTTAAATGAAACAATAATCAGGAATATAAAATAAATGTAAATGTTTACTTACTCAAATTTGTATGTAGAACACAGGAGACTGGCACTATATTATTAACTTATTTCAGTTAATAGACATTACCCAACACTATACCCAACAATTGAAGAATGCACTTTCTTGTTTAAGTAGACTTGGAATATGTACCAACATATTTTTGGGTCATAAAAGAAATGTCAATTAATTTCAAAGTACTGATATTGCCTACAGTATATTCTCCAATCATAGCACAATTAGCTTTGATATTGATTTTTAAAAATATAAAAAATCCTCAAATATTTGGATATTAAGCAGCACAGTTATATATAACACATGCATTAAAGAAAAACACCTGAATGGGAATTAGAAAATATTTTGAGCTTCATCAAAGCACAACACAGTAAATATTTTGGGATGCAGCTAAAGCCATGCTTAGTGAGAGATTGGTATCCCTAAAGGCTTTTATTAAAATGTAGACAGATTGAAAATTAATATGTTTATCTCAAGAGCTTAGAAAAGGAGGAAATTAAACCCAAATAAGAAGAATATAAATAATAAAGACTATAGCAGAAATTAATAAAATTAAGAATAAAATAAAGAAGATCATCAAAGCTAAAAAGGAGTTTCTTAAAAAGATTAATACAATAGATAAAACCTGGCAAGAATGACGATGATCAAGAAAAGAAAGTATGCAAAAAGAAGAATCAGCAGAACTTGGCATATTCCTAAGAAAATCAGCAAATCCAGCACATTCCTAAGAAAAATCTGTGTTCAACACTGGCCCTTGCCTGGCTGCTGGGAGGTGAGCACTGAGCCCATGGAATATCCTGCCTGACAAGAGTATTTTCATATGTCTGAGGCCTTGGGCCACATCATACCAGTTTAATCACATAGTTTGTGCTAGAAACATAATTTATGGTGAATGCCTGGTTTTGAACTGGGAGACTAGAATATGACCAAGTAGCTGAAGTCAGTCATGCAACTGTTGCATGGCTACATGATTGACCACCAGTAAAAACTCTGGGTCTCAAGGCTCAGGTGAGTTTCCCTAGTTGATAGAACTTTGCATGTATTATCACACATCATTGCTGGGAGAATTAAATACATCTGTGTGACTCCTCAGGGAGACAACACCTAGAAGACTGTACCTCATTTCTTTTGGACTTCAGAAAATCCTTTCGATGATTTTAATGTGCGTACTTTCACGACAATAAACCATAACCATGAGTACAGCTTTGCCGAATCCTGTGGGTCCTTGTATTGAATCATGAAGTCTGAGCATTGTCTTGGGGACTCACAACACACATTTACCTGTGCACACATATTATAAATTATTGATCTCAGGAATGAACAGATAATAAGGAGTCACTCTGACCATTTTAAATATAATAAATTTAAGCTAATACATTAAAAAATTTAGACGTAATCAGCAAATAGAAAAACACAATTGAATACAACTAAGTGAAATACATGAATAGTCAGGTATCTACTAAAAATCACATGCATTTAATTAATAACCTATAAGCAAGACCTGCGCCCCCCAAGCACACACAAATAAACAAGTGCTAGGTCCATATTGCTTAAGAACTGAATTGTATCAGTTAAGACAGAAACAACACCATCTTACACAGACTCTTCCAGAGAAGAGAAAAAGAAGAAACATTCTTATGATATTAAAATGTAAGAGGATATTAGAAAAGGGAGAAATACAGATTAATCTATCTCATAAATATAAATAAAACTTATTTAAAATTAGTAAATTCATGTCAACGATATGAAACAGTATATTACATCATAACAAAATAACTTTATTTGAGAATTCAAGCTGGGTTTAATAATATAAAATCATATACATAAAGTATCAGGCAGACATTCAAGATCAACTATAAAAATTAAATAAATTTAGCTATCAACTAAGAAACAAAATTTTTTAAAGTTATTCAAAACCCTTTTAAAATGTTATATATTTAAAAATAAGTCTAAACAAGGATTTATAAGCTATTACAGAAGCACTACAAAACATTATTGTGATAATTTCTAAAAACTTAAGTAAGAGAAAAGCTGTATCACATTTATGGATTTAAAAATTCATTATATGAAGATGGAAACTCTCCCATATTGTTTCATAGATTCAATGCAATCTAAATTTTAAAAATCCTAAGAGTTCCCTTTTGGGAAAACTGACAAGCTGATTCAAAATTTATATGTAAGGCAAAGGGCCAAGAATAGTGAAATTGGCTTGATGAAAAAAAAAACAAAACTAGATGATTTACATTTTCTAAACATCAAGACTTATACAGAGCTATAGTGATTAAGATAACATGGTATCTGTTCATTAATAGATACACAAAAAATTACACAGGATAGAAAGCACACAAAACCCCAGACCCATATTGATGTACAAATGTGAGACTACAGTGCAGTGGGGAAAGGGGGCTTTTCAATAAATAGTGCTAGACCAGTTGGATATCTGTATAGAAAAAGAAGTGAATCTTGGTTTTCATTTCACACCAGAAGAAAGGATGAGTTGCAGGTAGATTGCAGATCTAAATACAAACTGTAAAACAATAACTTCCTGGAAGATGACAGAATATTTGTATGAACGAGGAGTATGCAATGATCTCTTAAAAGTAAATTTAGAAGTGCCAAACTTAAAGGAAAGTGATTGATAAATTGCACTTTTAAAATTAAGAAAGTAGAAAGGCAAATAAAGAGTTGGAGGAGATATTGCAATCCACATATCTAATAAACTCTACAAATCAATAGCAAGACAGACAACCCAATGGCATAAGATACAAGAAAGTTTGAACAGGTACTTAACAAAAGAGGAAATCCAAACAGCCAAGAAACGTATTTTAAAAACCGAACTCATTAGTCATTAGAGAAATGTAAATTAAAACTATAATGAGATATATCTACATACACCAAGTCTAAAAATACTAAATGTTGATGAATATGTAGAGCAATGGGTACTCATTACATTGAGATGAAGGCCAGCTATAGGCCTGGCTGCTGAAACTGCCTGTTGTAACCTGAAACTAGTTTTATCTAAAAGCTACTGAAACAGGCTGTTGTGGGTAAAGACTGGTTTTACTCACTGCCCTCAGTTACCAGTTAGAACTTAGCAGCTCCCCAAAACCTTAGTATTGCAGATGAACTTCCTGGAAAAATAATACATAACATTTCTTCTTTTTATAAAACCTCCAACCTTCTCTTTGTTTTTCGGAACTATTGAAGTCCGCCCAGCCTGTGGGTATACCCTGAATTGCAATTCTTGCTTCCTGAGTAAAATGTTTGACACTTAAGATTCATCACTATATTTTATTTGATTTCAACATCCTTTAAACAAATTGAAGACAGATAAAGTTAATCTATGTTATAAGGAGTCAAGAAACAGATTATCTTGAGAAAGAGATGGGTTTCAATTGAAGGAGATATAAACAAAACTAGCAGTGCTGATTATATTTTATGTATTGATCTGGGTAGTGGACACACGGGTGTATGTTCACTGTGAAAATTTATTGAGCTGCACATGTATGATTTATGTACTTTTCTCTCTGTTATTACTCAATTATAAAGTTTATTAAAAAGAAAAAAAAAAAAACTTTGGGTCTGGGTAAAGGTTAGCAATTTAAGTCCCAGGAGGAGTTTTGAGTTTCCACAGTGCTTGTAGGAAAAACAGCTCCCTATGTGGAGCCCTGAGAACATATTGGTCTCTGAAGAGCAGACAGAAGTAGCACAAGGACTGGGTTTTGCCTTCCACCATGAGGACCACGTGACTCTTAATTCCAAAAACATCTGCTGGTTCGTGTCTTAATGTTTTGACCAGACTGATGCAGGCTGCAGTTTTTAAGAACTCTACCAATATTTTCTCTTGAGGTGAGCACATGCTAAGTCACAGATGAAACTATTCATGTTTTTTGTCTAGTCATCGAGACACCCAAACATCATTAGAAGATGTTGTTAAAGGAAATCTATCATATATTGCATTTGGGGTTGCTGTAAGGGGTGAATTCACCATAACTGATATACAAGGAACTAACCACTAACAAAAGAAAAACTTCCATTTGAGGGAATGCCTGGAAGAGACAATTCATTAGATCATGCTGCACTGATCCCTGCTGGGATAACTGTAGTATTTACCGCAGTGTGTTAACTTTTCCATGGCTTGTGGCAACTACCCCATATTCTACCAATTATTTGCCTTTTTGCTTTATATTTGTTGGAGTTGATTTCTGATGCTTGCAACCAAAGAACCTTAGTTGACTTGCCATGTTACCAACTTGTACAGCATAGAGAGCCTTGGATTTTGCACAGAGAATGTCTAGCTGGCAAGTGGCATCTCAGACAAAAAAGACAGTGAAAGCTGAGCCTCACGTGGTGTCCTCAAAGCCCTGTGATTCCCTATAGCCAACAAGGAGGCCAAGCACTGTTGAGTTAATGTAACTCTTCCCTTGTAACCCAAGAGAATACAATTCTGTTATAGTATTCATCTTGTAGTAAACTGTTCCTTTTTCAGAGTGTAAATTGACTAGGGAGGTATTTTTGGGGAAACAAGCTTTCACTTTGGTGAGTCAATAAAGGGCGTGGCCCATCATCAAGTCTTCAAGGAGCACAAAGAGACTCTGGTAAAAAGGTCTAACATTTAGGTTTGGGGCCTCTTCTTGAAAGATGTAGTCTTGGATTTGGGAGTAGGCAGAACCAAGTGGCACAATTAGGCCCCTATAATATCAGTGATGCTAGCGATGATACTGTTAGCAAATGCTAATACTAATTGCATTTTTTTGATGACATAAGCTAGCATTATTCTTGAGCATTTTCTATTTGCCAGGTGCAGTACTAAGCATTTTACTGGCGTTGTCTCATTGAATCTCCCCCAACATTATGCCAAGACAGACTTGAATATTGACTTTATGGCCAAGCATGGTGGCTCATGCCTATAATCCCTGCAATTTGGGAGGCTAAGGTAAGAGGATCACTTGAGCCCAGGAATTTGAGACCAGACTGGGCAACAAAGCGGTACCTCATCTTTTTAAAAAAATGAAATCAAATAAAGTATTAGTCAGTCATGGTGGTGCACGCCTATAGTTCCAGATACTCAAGAGGCTGAGGTGGGAGGAAAGCTTAGGCCCAGGAAGTCGAGGTTGCAGTGAGCTATGATTGTGCCACTGCACTCTAGACTGGGTGACAGAGCGAGAATCTGTCTCTCTCTCTATACACACACACACACACACACACACACACACACACGCTTCATGAGAGCAGAGAATTTCATCTATTTTGCTTTTTGTGTCTCAAAGCACCTAGAAAGGTGCCTGGTTTGGTTTGTCAGTAGATAGTTCATATTCAATAATTTTGTCAAATGAACTTGCTGACTCGGCACTATACCCTTTGTACAGATAAATCGGGGATTAAGTAACTTGCCTGTAGCTAAGAAGTGATAAAGCAATGATGTACATCAGGTCATCAGATTCCAAAGACTACAATCTTAACCACAACCTTATTTTGAAGTTTTCAGGGAAACAAAAGTGATCAGAGAATGGAAAATGTTTTGGGAAAATATTGCATCTACAGGGCTTTGCTGACCCAAATCTTCCATGGCTTTAGAACTGGTCCGGTGTCTTCATGCCATTGTCAATGCCCTTAGGATGGTGAGGAGAGGAGTAAACGCACCACTCAATACTCACTTGTTTACACAAGATATAGTGAATGACTAAAGGAAAAATTGTTGATCTTATCGATGGTTCGCTCAAGTAATCAATAGAACACGTTTGCTCAATTTTAAGCATCATGGGAAATTTTTTATATTCAGAATAAAAATGGAGACTATTGAAGATTTGGCTGATAACTAAAATGTAGATACCAAGGAAGAAAGAAATGTAGATGAACAAGTGAATGCTGGTTTCTAAATGACCATTTCCTTTGAATATTAAGTCCACTGTGACTGAACCATATAGATCAGCGGTCATTTCACTCTCCCAGGAAACCCTCACTCACACTGAATTAACAAATTATGCAATCTCCTTTGTAACAACAACCAAAAAGGACTTCAAGAAATATTTATAAAATAGACACATTTATAAAATTGTGTCTAAAGTAATCTGGTAGCCGAGAATTTCATGTGCTGAAGTGTAACTGTCAAAAAAAAAGAAAAGAAAAGAAAACAAAAGAAAAACCTCCCACCATAATTTTAGGTAGCTTCATTCAAATAACAAGTCTCTAGGAGTGTTTAGTGAATTTGAGTGACTATCAGACTCTGCTATTAGAAACCATTGATATTGTTGGATTTTGTTATTTTCTGTTCTGTATTATTCTGATCTCTCAGATACAAGTAACAAAAACTTGACAAACAAATGTAAACAAACATGGAGACTTTTGTTCACATAACTGAAAAGTTTAGGTTATCTGGCTTCAGAGAAGAATATATCCCAGTGTTCACATGATGCCGTTAGGATTCAATGTCTCTTGCCCCATCTCTGGTTTCTGCTTTCCCATGTGCTGGCTTCATTCTCAGGCTGACTCCCTCAAAACGCTGGTCCTCTCAAAGTTCCAAGCTGACATCATCCTTATAGCAGATACTTTCCATTTCAACAAAAGCCTAGGAATGTAGTATCTTTGTCCTGTCTTGAGTAACATGACCATTCATCTCTGAATGAAGACTATGACTAGACAGATAAATACAGTTACCTGCTCTGGAAACTCAACCTGCTAAAAGATGTGTTTGACATCATAGATTATATAGAGGTTTGTAAATCTGATTTAGATCATTGCATGACACCCCAGAAAGCAAATCTTTTTGATAGATATTATAAAATGAAACTCTCCTTGGTCATAACCTGCCACCACTTTGCTGGTCTAGACTAGATTGCTTCCTTTCACAGCTATAGGATTGGCTTCTATAAGCTGTTTTCTCCTCCTCCAGAAACTAGTAAGGGGTGATTGTAGAGTCTTAGTTATCACAGATAACAACAAGACAAGAGTAAGGGGAAGAGACAGGTGACTGGAAGATGAGGCATTCCCAATTAGTACATCATTGTGTATTCAGACATCTTTAAACCTTATAGTATAAAAGTTTATAATATAGGCTGAGAAATAAGACAGACTAGTATTTGTGTGCCAACTTTGTGATCTAAGATAAACCAGTTAACCAAATCAATAAAATGAAGATACTAATATCTGCCCCATTAATAATAGCTACTCCAAGTAGGTGTGCCTAACTGATGGCCAGAGTAGCTGTCACTGTCACCCAACCCACCCTGTATTCGACCTTCATGGCCAGCACCCTCTCTCTTTTCCATGAGTCATAGGCTTCTCAAAATGAAGAGGTTCCTGTTTCTAACTTCTAGACTTTATTCTCACAGCACTCCCCAGTCCCATTAAATAAATTCTCAGGCAACCCAAGTTCAAATCCTTCCTCTTTCACTTATTAGTTGGGTGACCTTGAGCAAGATGATCACTTTAAGCCTCAATCTTCTCATCTGTAAAATAGGGTTATTTACAGTAACCTCTCAAGAATGTAGTGTAGCTTAAATTAGATCATGTCTTTAAAGTATTTAGAAAACAATCGATGTTAAATAAATTTTACTTGTATTTATTGATGACTTGCAAACTATGTGCTAGTTCTTGTTTTAAGCACTTTGAGAGTTTTAATTCATTTAATCATATTATTTGAGATTGACCCTATCATTCTGCTTATCTTAAAGACAAAAAAGAAAGCTTCGAGAGGTTGCCCAAGGTTACACTGCTGGTACATGGTAGGAGTAAGGTTTAAATCCATTATTTGACTCACTCCATTATCTCCTCCCCCATCCACCTCTTACTGTAAAAAGATTACCTTATAGTCAGAACTGAGTGGAGAATGGGATGCCATGTCCTATCTCCCTGTGAGGCTTAAGTCCATTCTACTACTCATCAGTATATTTGCCCAGGGAGGTATTTAATTATCGACAAAGGCAACATTTCTTCTAAGAAGTCCCTAATATCTTTTATGCTTTGCCGTAAGAAGTAAAGATGCAGATACTTACCACCATCTCACTGAAGCCTTATGGCTGCTCAATGAGGAAGGCAACATGGAACCCCCAGTGTTACTTAGCCAGAATGTGGAAAACCCCATGCTTTGAATCAAGGACGCTCTGTCCTCAAAGAGCTTGCTTTTTATGACCATGCCATACCATCATGGAATGCAACAAAGGACACTGAGAATACAGAGTAAATATCTTCGGTGTCTCTGTGATGTACCATGTTTTATGAACCCCTGTCAAATTATTAGCTAAATGAATACCTTTACTTATTTTTTTTTTCTAACCCACATTGATTGAGCATTTACCATGATCCAGGCAGAAGCTGTGTGAACCTTGGGCAAGAGATAACTTTTGACCTCTCGTGCCTAACTTTTGAACATTACCTAGGTTATACCAGCTTGCTGTAACTCCTACCAGCCTTGCTGTGATGGGATACACTCGTTTGACTTTAGGATATGTTGTTAAAGTCATCAATTATCCCTGTTGGAAAACTTAAGGTTCATGTATCAAGTTTCTGCAAAACAAGATTTAAAGAGTAAAAAGCAATAAAAGGCGTTAAAGCATTTCAGGCTTACTTTCCCCATGGCTGTCATTTTGTTGGAATCATAAGCCTTATTGCAAAATGGATGAGAAAGGTGATGACTAATCTCTTAGTTTATTCAGACTGCTACAACAAAATATCATCAGCTGAGTACTTTTTAAACAACACAAGTCATTTCTCATAGTTCTAGAGGCTGGGAAGTCCAAGATCAAGGTGCAGCATATCTGGTGTCTGGTGAAGGCTTGCTTCTGCTTCCAAGATGATGCCTTGTTTCTGTGTTCTCACATGGCAGAAGATGGAAGGGCAAAAATTATGAATGCTATGTGAAGCCTCGTTTATGAGGCCATGAATCCCATTTACAAAGGAGGATTCCTTATGATCTAATCACCTGCAAACATCCCTACCTCTTAATCCTATTACATTTGGGATTAAGTTTCAACATGAATTTTGGAGAGACACAAACATTGAAAACATAGCAGTTAGTTTAACCAGTTAGTTTAACAGATGGTCTTCATCCTCTAACACTTTAGGTAACTTATTAGGCTTGAAAAAATCAATGTTTCCATGAATTTGAAAATTAATCTAGCTCATACTCGATTAAAAAATTACAAATTAGACCCAGAGTTAGAAGATAACTATTGTGCCAATCAAATTTGACCAACATTAATGAGTTATGTCTGTCAATGCAACAGTTGCAAAATGCTTTTTCCCCCTACTCTTTATTTTCTGATCTTTATTTGTATTTTTTAGTCTACCTGGACAACAGCATGTAAATTTGGGGAAAATAATCAATTAAAACTTGCCAGCACAAACGCTTACAATTTACTAACTTCCCCCATAACCTTGCGTAGCTTTATTCTAAAGTTTCTCTCTGTTGCAATTTGGGCTCTGTTGTCTCTGAAATGACCCCTCTGACTGAGAAGACCATCAAGAATATGCAGTATCTCAACCATCTCCCGCCCAGAGACCAGCCTGATTAATCCCGATTGAGTCTATGGAAAGCACACAAATATAAACTATTCATTTATTTCAAATCGGCGGGCGCTGTGGGGAAAGATATCACATATAATCTAGTGTTAGTCTATCCACTGCATCATAAAAATTAATTTGTCTAATTAATGACATTAGTACTTTTATACATGCATAATTCATATTAATTGATAGGTCTGCCTAAAAAGAATACCTTTTGGAAGAAAAATGATCCCATTAGCACAAGTTTAATCCAAATCAGGGCTGACAAAGCATGGAGCCTTCAAGGCGTATCTTCAGCTTTGTTAATTGTCATAAGCATTCTAAATTGATTATTCTTACATTAGCATGAGACATTTCATTCATCAATGCTTTGCTGTAAAGGAAATTTGTCTAATGGATTTGGGTAGCTCAACTAAATAAGTAGTATTTTTTTTTCTAGGGTAGCTTGAGGGGCATTTGAAGCATATTAATTCACTAATACTGGAGGGAAGAAAAATTAGCAGTGGAAATATATAGAAATATCATACAAAATTAGATTTCTGACACTGAATAATTTTTGTGATATCTATTTCAATGGTAATTGAGTGAGCATGCCTGCACTTTTATTGCTTTTCTGTTTTGCAAGCTCCATGATAAACAGCCAATGTTAATATTTCTTATGAGTTATGTTCCTGCACCTGGTAGGGCCACAGGGTTATGAAGTGGAGGATGAATGAGATAAATATGCATTTTCGGGAAGACTGCTAGGAGGCATAGGGATTACACAAGGATCGGCCATGGCGCCAGGCACCTTGGGCTTCTGGGAAGACCATTCCTACAGGCACATTTGGCCAACCAAGCCATGGGAAGACAATAAACATAGATGTCACTGTGTCTCTGTTCAAATAGACTCAAGACCTGGAAATCCATGAAGTTTGAGGGCTAGTGCTTCATTTTTCAGGAGTCATTGAAGAATTATTTTTAACGGCCAAAACCAAAGTTATTGGTTGATGGCCAAAGATTTACAGAAAACTTCACTGAGATACCCTGGGAGAGGGAAGGGAAAAGTTAAGAATGAGATCAGTGAATATATTTAATATTTGCCTCTCTTCTCTTTTTTGTGTAAACAGCTTCTGCACTATGGGTTCTGGGCACTGCTGAGAAGTATATTCTAGATGCAGTAGTATTTACACCATTAGGATCTTGGTAGACTGGGGAAGTTGTCCACAATGGTCTCTAATTTGGAATATCTTCTCCTGCTCTTCCTTCATTCTCTTTTCCTCACCAGGATGGTTTTAAATTATTTCCAGTACTTCAGACTGTCATAGGCACTGGAGTCAGCAAACCTGTACGAAAGTCTCAGCAAAGCTATTCAGAAATGATGTGATTTTGGGCAAATTGATTAACATCTTTGAGCTCCATTTGTTTTTTTTAAGATGGCATGAGAATGATATTAGTAGCAGTTGCAATGTGCAGTTGTGAATGGTCATGTGCATGAGATAACCCATGCAAATAGCACATTGTATGTAGCACGTAACAGTGGCTAAATAAACTGAAACAAACAATATCAGCTATTATTTGGCTGATCTAAATTGAGAAAAGGGAAGGATAGGCTCTGTTGTATTTTTATTCATTTTTTGACATTTTCCCTTTTCTTCTATCTTGGAGGATTTTTGACTCTAAGTAGCATGTTTTCATTAATCTCAATTCCCCCTTGCTTTTCAGAGTGAACTGTTTTGGTCACTTGCCACTCACAGAAAGGAAAAAGTGCTGACAACCTCCCATCCACGTTCACGAGCAGTGCCTCAGCAACTCCTCTACCTATGACACTAACCTCAAAGCTGCTGTGCTTTTATCAAAGGAGCCAGCTTGGTGGAGGAAATTGAACTCAGGTTTTAGATTTAGATACACCTGGGCTAGACACCTCTCTCATGCATTCATTTATTCATACATTTATTCAATAAATGTGAATACCCACAGTGTACCAGGCACTGTGCCAGGCTCTAGGAATACTCACAAAATAGAGGAAGACAAAGACTATGCCCTCAGTGGGAGGTCAGCTGATCGACAGTTGACTGGTAAGTATAGACACAAAGAAGAAAATGTCAGAGAGAATTGCTGAGAAAGGAGGTAGACTAGGTAATGTGGTGTAGAGCAGCTGGGCTGGGGGAAGACGGGAGGGGAGATCACTTTAGCAATGATAAACAGGGAAGGACTCTAATGTGAAAGAAACTGGAAGCATCTAAAGAGGCCATCCCTCCAGACAGCAGGAACACTGGGTAAAAAGATTCTGCAGCAGGAAGGACCTTGGCAGCTCGGAGGCACAGGAAGGAGTGTGTGACTACGGCACTGTCATCAAGGGGAAGACTGGCAGGAAATGAGTCTCAGGGTGAGCAGGGATCTGAATGGAAATGATGGAAATGTTATCTCTACCATTGGCTAACTATATTTTCCTGGAGAGATTTCAGAGTCATCTCCAAGCCTCAATTTCCTCTTTTGCAAGATATAAATAATAATGGTTGCTTTCCACAAGGCTCTCTTGATTAATAAATATGTCAAGATTAGAGGAGATACTTTTAGAATTATTAAATGTTGCTTTCTTGTGTCTTTCCCCTCCTTAAGTACCATGCTGAAATATTCCAGATCAGTAGAAAGGCCCTCACGTAAATTATTTTGGGCTTTGCACACAATCCAGTAGATAGCTACGTATTTCCTCCCACCAGGGAAAATCTTCCTCTAACTGGTGACTGTATGTGCTACCAAATAAGATTGGGAGAGTCTGGAAGAAGCATCAAGGCCCACAAGGAAGCCATCCTCTACTTCTGATACAGAGCTATTGGATCCTATGTTCTGGCCATGGCTTAAGGTTGATTCACTTTCCATCATCCTGAAGTCACTCCATGGGCTGTTCTTTTGGGCTGTTTTCAGTGTAAACTGCCTCCAAGTCCCATATATCCCAAGATGTGATCCCTTTAGAAATAATCATTTCTTTTGCAGGCTCTAATCTCCCTGTTCCATTGCTATTGATTTTTCACATCCATTTTTAATCCATTCACCAACCTCTCTGTTTGGGCCTCAAGTTTCAACTGAAAGAAAACACGTCCTCAAGTTGTTGATTTTGGTTTCCAGTAGACAGAATTTGGGAGGGATAGAGATATTACATATCCCACAGCTAAAATATACCAGATGTGTAGCTTTTTCCTGGTTTTTAACATATAATATTCCTGTTTCCTAAATGTAACTTAATATTGCTTTCAACATGGAATGTGATACTCCAATTAGGCCAAACATAAGCCATACCACCCTCCTACATATATATTTATACATAGACTAATGGAAGTGGCTAGGACAAATGATCTGTGTTAGATATTCCAAATGTGAAAAAATGAGGTTTGCAGGGATATATTTAATAACTATTGGGAGAATGCTTACAATAATTGGTTATCGTTGAAAAGAAATGTCAGATATCTTTATTGGCATTTACAATTTAATTAGCTTGATCCCTGTGTGTCCAATATGTTATGTTTTCCTCCTTTCAGTTTTTTCTGGAAGAAATAAAACTAATAGGCTTTCACAGTTATTTAAGGAAATGTTATTAAGACCCACAATGCTAGGATATACTAATAGTTTAATGGATAAAGAATACGAGTCATTTTTCATGTTGAAACACAGCCCTGAAATGAGATACTTCATCCACTTCCTATTGAGCTGGAATACAGAATGATACAAAATGCAGTATTTCCTCAAAGTTCTTGGTTTGGTCCAAGTTTCCTGTGGTTTTCAATCTTTGTGCCATCCATTCCCTTTCTTTCCACTGTTATTTGAGGAAGGGCATGAAATGGGAAGGGTAGATTTTTAGTGAAAGAACTGCTCTCTGGGAGGCTTGTTCTGAAGCTTTAAAGGCAAGTTATCTTTCTTCCCAGGCACCTCTGGGGTTAGAAGTTTCTTGTTTTTCTGCAGAAATGGCTCTACACATTGTTGCTGGCATCCTACACATGCTATTTCATTCTATGCAGTGTTTTATGAAATCAAAATATACATAATTATTGGAGCCAACTCTAATCATATCCACCTGCAGAACTTTGATGGTGATGTGTAGTATCTGCTTCTCTGATCTCTAACACTCCAAACTCACATACTTCAAGAATCACAGATAATCTGCCTCTTTTCTGAGGCAAGCATAATTTGGAATGCTTGGATTGATTGTCAAGATTATTTAATCATGAAAGTATATATATATATATATATATATTAACCATGTGAATGTAGATGTGTGTGTGAGTGTGTATGTACAGTCATGTATCACATAATGACATTTCGGTCAAGGATGTGCTATATATATGACGGCGGTCATTCAGTAAGCAAAGGTTAACTTATTATTGAAGAAAAAATATTTTTTATAAACTTTGTGTAGCCTAAGTGTACAGTGTTTATAAAGTCTACAGTGGTGCATAGTAGTGTCCTAGGCCTTCACATTCACTTACCACTCACTCACTGACTCACCCAGAGCAACTTCCAGTCCTGCAAGCTTCATTCGTGGTAAGTGCCTGGCACATGTGTGCCATTTTTTAAACTTTCATACAGTATTTTTACTTTACTATTTTTACGCTTGGATATGTTTAGATACACAAATGCTTACCACTGTGTTACAATTGCCACAGTATTCAGTACAGTCACTTGCTGTGCAGGTTTGTAGTCTAAGAGCAATAGGCTACACCATATAGCATAAGTATGTAGAAAGCTGTACCATCTAGGTTTATGTAAGTACATCCACTCTGTGATGTTAACACAATGAAAAAATCAATCACCTAATGATGCATTTCTCAGAAAACATACCAGCTGTTAAGCAATTCATGACTAGATATATGTATGTATACACTTTTGTATATGTATCATATCATGCATACTTGGATAATTTATTCAAACATAATGATATGTGGAATTATGAATACAAAGTTCTGAAGCCAGACAAAACACTTATGCATCACTCTTGCTTGGGGATTATTGGCATTTAGAGTTAGCCTTGCCATCATGTGTACGTGTTTAAAGATGATGTCACTAACAGGAATGCTACAGACTCACCTGTAACATTTGCAAGGCAAAGGAGGCCTATAGACCATATGTTTAAATATTTAAGTTACAAATCAGGTAGCAACCTGTTAAATATGTTCTATCCTTGACAAATATACATCACAATTCCTAAGAATTGCACCATGGAATGTGGCTCCTTCCTGAGAGTCTCCGGCCATGCATTCAGTCTAGTTACCTTCCCTTTCATGGCCAATTTCCTCTCACATTACAGGGAACCTCTGGCTTGTGCGTGCCAACAATGTGGCTGGCATTCTCAGTCTCCATTTTTCCCTTTTCAAGAGGTCACTCGTTGACTTTCTCTCAGATCTAGGGGTGGGCACACTGGGTGGTACCATTCACTCTCAGAAGAGAAGACCCCAGAAGAAATAGCAGAACCCAAAAAGTAAGCCAGGACTGACCAATCAGGAATTATTATCAGGGCCTTGAGTACATGGCGGAGTGTGGCCCAGAGGAAAGACCGGGATCTGGGTAGGACAACTACTTGATCCTAGTGGTATTTTGGCCTGAAGAAAATATGTAGTGGCACTGTGGTCAGAGTGGAGATATTTTAAAGTATGCATCCCAGGACTAAGAGTAATGTTACAAGCTTCTTTGCATGGTTAAAACCATCATCTGTATGTTTTGGTCTTAACAGCTTCTCACAAAATGGATGATATTAAAAATGAGAGATGTGTTTAGATTTGTATATTTATCCAATTGTCCATTTACCAAGGTGTTTCTCCATTGTTCTTCCTTTAAATAGACCTAATCAGTATAGTTGTAATTGATTCTTTTTTGTATAAGGGGGTTAATACCTGACTGTATTGGAAAGAATGGTATATCATGGGACAATATGAAAAGAAGACATTTAAGTGTAGCTTACAGAACAAATAAAAGGAGCGCCAAAAACATAGGTACCCTACTATTGGCGAAAGAAAACTATAAAATGGCTCTGGGAAAGCAAGACTGAATTTTAGCTCTTTTCAAAAAGATACTTCCACTCTGCTTCAATGTAGGGACCTTCATCTTGTACATACCGGTCACATAGTTTTTGTTTGTTTGTTTTGGTTTTGGTTTTGGTTTTGATGAAATTTCTCTGCTTTCTCATTTAATGGGGCTAAAGGAAGTCCCACAAGTGATGTTGTTTTGCTAGTGGCTGATTTCCCTAAATTCAATAATGTAGAGTTTCATTTATTTTCCCCAAGTGTAATGGATACTATATAATCCTGTTCACTCAGTCATTGACATCAGGTTTCTTGGTGTTCTGAAGGAAGATTGAGCCCTGTGTTGGTTCTGCATAAGCGTTACATTCTCAGCATGTTCTATCTTCACGTGAGATTGGCAAAGAAAACATTTGACAAACCTCTTCAAAGTTATACACATTCTGAACAGTTAGATACAGTGGGCCTGGAATCCTGGGTTAAATGGAGTGGTTGACGGCAGCATGATGGAGGTTTGGGCATTATCCCCTTGAAACACTGGGTCATCATGAGCCTTTAAAGGGGAGAACTGGACACAGCAAGACTGAAGTGGAGGCAGGGGCCTGGGAGTTGTCTAGGGGCTTCCTGTCTAGGAAGAAACTGGCTCTGGGTAGTTGAACATCAATTGTTGAAGCAGGAAAACATCAGAAACACTCTTGATGGACTATCTGCACTGCATTGTCTCCTAAGGAGGCTGGCAATAGTAAATATCCAGGGCTATGGTCTCAATAGCCTCTGAAATGTATGTATTGAAACTTAATCCCCATTGTGGTGTTATTCAGAGCTGGGACCATGTGGGAAGTGATTAAATCATGAGAACAAGGTCCTTATGAATAGGTTAGTGCCTATTAAAGGGCTGAAAGGAACCACCTTAGCCCCTTTTTGGTCTTCGGCTCTTTAGCCATGTGAAGACGTTTATTCACTCTGGAGGATGCAGCAACAAGGCGCCATCTTGGAAATGAAGAGGATTTCTCATCAGACACTAATCTTGCTGGCACCTTGATCTTGGACTTCCCAGCCTCCGGAACAATGAAAAGTAAATTGCTATACTTTATATATTATCCATTCTGCAGTATTTTGTTATAGCAGCACAAATGAACTAAGACCTCCACTCTCCTTCCCACTGGTTTTCTGGTTTTGTGTATCTGAATGAGGTAGAAAGCTCAGGAAAGTCCTTGCCCAAAGTCCTTTACATTTTCAAAAAAATAGAGACCTGTGGGTGTAACAGGTGTACAGGACCACATGTGATCTTGGCCTGCCTTCCTCATCCACCTTATCCTATAGTGCCTCCCTCCTTGTTTTCTTATTTCTAGGCATCTGGACCTCTTTTATGTCTCCCTCAATCTGTGTCAACTCCCACCCCTTTTGTACACACAATTTTCTCTGGAATGATCTCACTAGATGCTACTGGCCTACCTCCCTTACTTCATCTTTGCCTCTGACTCCCATTCACCCATCAGGACTAAATTTGGAAGCAACTTCCAAGAAGACCCTTTTAGCCTATCCCCCTTGTCCCATTAGGTCCCCTGTAATCTGCTCTTTGCACAGAGCTCTTCCTGACCATCTACCCTGTAGCACTTTGTACACTCGTAATTATCTGAGTAATGCTTTTATTCACTTAACATCTGTGTGGCCTACCAGACTATAAGAGCAACATGGGGCCACGGCTCACACTGCACTGTCAGTGCCTGGCAAGTGAAGGTTAACTCAAGGGCTGACAGTGAAATGGAGGAATAGCTCTGTCTTTGGAGAAGAGGCAGCACCAAATGATGGAAAGAACTTCAGTGTGAGAGTCAAGAATCCTAGGTCCTTGTCATAGCCCTGAAGTTAATTTCTTGGGTGACTTTGAAGTGGTTATAAAAAGAAAAGGTGCCTGAAAATTTCTAATATCATGGCAGTGAAAGATAAGAAAAGAGACGAACTATATGGTTCGACCATATTAAACTGCTAATATTTAACCTTTTTTAACCTACTAAAGGGGCAATTTCATATGGTTTAAACATATGGTTTAAACTAATTGAATAGAAGTCTGTTTCAGCTTTGTTGCGGGGTCACTGAGTTTCTTCTACAAAGCTTGGAGTCTTGGAGTCCCATTTTAAATGAGTTTCCTTCTAAGGTGGTTGGGTCAGGTCACAGAGAGGAAAGTGTACTCTGTGTGTGGGACATGGAGAGCTGGTCCTAACTGGTCCCAGTGAGCAAAGAAGGTGGGCTCTGGTCATCACTGTCCCGAAATCACATTTTCTCTCTCTCAGTCATAAGTCCCACATCTTCACTTTGAACATGGTTTGAAAAGATGATCTTTTTTCATGTTCTCATGCCTGCCCCTCGGCCTTTGTGAAGCAATTTCTACAGAAACGATGGTCTGCCACCAAATAAGAGTTTACCAAGAATAAAAATTGAATTTCGTCTGCCTGTTGACAAGCTGATTGATCTGGGGGCTCTCATGACCGAATCGTCTCCTAAGCACATTCTCATTTATCATGTGCGAGATTGTTTCAAAATCAATAGCCGCCCTGCACAGATGAGTGTCTGCTGGGGACCTGTCAGGGCCCACAGCCTTCCCTATAATGCTGCTAATTTTTTTGACAGAATTATTTCAACAGTTAAATCGTTCTGTGCCTGTTATCCCCACATTTTCACTGGAATAGTTTGTTGAGGTCCTAATTTTTAATATCCTGCTTGTAAAGACTGAGCTTTAAGGAGTTTGCCCTTTGTAATCATGAGGGTAGTTTCTCACCACTTCTTTTCTTGTTTAAAAATCTGTGTTTGAGAATTAGATTATATTTTAGGATCTCACTTGGGTGTAGTAGGAAGCAACTCTATATTCAACTTGCATCAAAGCATGTGTCTTAGAGAAGCAGGAGTGAGGCAACCTTACTTCACTCAGTAGAATAGCTGTGTGGCTTTTGAAATTTTCTTCCCTGTCTGGGCCTCATTTTAAGAAATTGAGTCAAATGATATCTTAAGAACACTGTTAACAGGCTATTTGTTCAGGTCAGGAGCTGCAAACTGAAGGTACATGGGTAGGATTCAGACTGCAGATAGATTTTATTTGATCTCCAAAGTATCTGTTTTGTTTCATTTAACTGAATTTACCCTTTTTCTACTTAATTTTAGAAATTAATTTGTCGATTTTTTAATTTACATGCAGTACCATTAACTTTTTCTGGTGTACAGTTCTATGAGCTTTGGCATGTGGATAGATTCTTATAACCAATGAAAACGAGATACAGAAGAAATTCAACATTCCAAAGAATTCCTTTGTGTTTCCCCTTGGTATTCAAGTGCCCCCTCCACCACAACTTCAAACCTTTGACAATCACTGATGTGCTCTCTCTTTCTATAGTTCTGCTTTTTTCAAGATGTCATATAAATAAAATGATACTATTAATTACATTTTGAGATTCAGTTCTTTTACTTAGCATAATGCATCTGAGATTCATCATGTTGTGTGTTACCAGCAATTTGCTCCTCTTTGTTGCTCAACGATATTCCACTGTATGGATATACCATGGAAGTACCATAGTTTGTTTATTCGCTTGCCCACTGAAGGGTATTTGAGCTGTTCCTAGTTTGTGATGACTGCTATTGTTTGAATGTGTCCTTTCTAAAATTTGGGTGATTCCAATGTAATAGTATAAGAAGGGAGACTGTTAAGAGGCAATTTGGACATGAGGACTCCTATCCGTATGAAAGGGATTCATGGTCTTCTAAAGGAGACTTCAGGCAGCATTGATTATTTTTGCCCTTCCACCTTCTGTCACGCGATAACAGAGCAACAGGGCACCATCTTGGAAGCCAAAAACAAAGCTTCACAGGGCACTGAATCTGCCAGAGCCTTGATCTTGGACTTCCCAGACCGCAGAACTGAGAAAATAAATTGATGTCATTTATAAATTACCCGGTCTCAGATATTCTGTTAGGGAAGCACAAAATGGACTAAAACAATAATTATGAATAATATAAAATTTGAGTACAGGTTTTGTATGAACATTAAGTTTATATTTGTCCAGTGTAAATATTTAGAAGTAGGATAGCTGGGTTGTATGGTAAATGTATGTTTAACGTTTAACATTGTCAGAAATTACAAGTATATTTTTCAGAGTGACTATGCCATTTTGTACTCTCACCAGCAATGCAAATGTAGAGGGAGTTCCTCTCCCTCTATATACTCACTGACACTTGATATTGTCAGGATTTTTTTATTTTAATCATTCTAATGGGTGTGCAGTAGCATTTCATTGTGATTTCAATTTGAATTTCCCTATGACAAATGACATTGAGCATATTTTCATGTGTTTATTTGGTGTCATATATCTTTTCTTTTCTTTTTTTTTTTTTTTTTTTTTTTTTTGAGACAGAGTCTTGCTCTGCTGCCCAGGCTGGAGTGCAGTGGCGTGATCTCTGCTCACTTCAAGCTCCGCCTCCTGGGTTCATGCCATTCTCCTGCCTCAGCCTCCCAGTAGCTGGGACTACAGGTGCCCACCACCAAGCCTGGTTAATTTTTTTGTATTTTTAGTAGAGACAGGATTTCACAGTGTTAGCCAGGATGGTCTCGATCTCCTGACCTCGTGATCTACCCACCTTGGCCTCCCAAAGTGCTGGGATTACAGGGGTGAGCCACCACACCCAGCCCATATGTCTTTTCTAGTGAGTGATTTGCTCAAATCTTTGGCCTGTTTTTAAAATTGTGTTGTTATTTTCTTATTGTTGTCTTGGAGATTCTTTATATATTCTTGGTACATGTCCTCTGTCACATATTTGCTTTACAAATAATTTCTCCCAGTGTGTGGTTTATCTCTTTATTCTCTTGTTTTTGTCACAGCACAAAAGTGCTTAATTATTATAAAGTTCATTGTTTTTCCTTGTAACATTTTTTATTCTATCCATTGTGCTTTTAATGTCATATCTAACAAGTCTTTGTCTAATCCAATGTCATGAATATTTAGTTCTATTTCCTTCTAAGTGTTCTATAGTAGTTTGTTTTATATTTGAGTCTGTGATCTGCTTTGAGTTCATGTTTTTGTCTAGTGTAAGGTGTGGATCAAGCTTCTTGTTTTTCTTTTTTTTTGGGGGGGGGTGTGTATATGGATGTTGAAGTGCTTTTTTTGTCACTACTTATTGAAAAGACTGCCCTTTCTCCATTAAATTATTGTCAAAAATTCAAAAATCACTTAATGATGTTTGTGTGCTTCCACTTCTGGGTTTTCTATTCCATCCCATTGGCGTATCTGTCTACCTTTTCATCAATGCCACACTGTCTGGACTACTGTAGCTTTACAGTACATCTTAAAATTTACTAGTGTGAGTTTCCAACTTTGTTATTTTTCAAAATTGTTTTGACCATTTGAATTTATTAATCTTTCCATACAAGTTTTAGAATCAGTTAGTGTTATGTACAGGAAATCTTGCTGGAGTTTTGATTAGGGTTGCATTAAATCTATGTATCAACTTGAGGGAAAATTGACATCTTTACAATATCTTAACTATATTGACTCTTTCACTCCATGGACACAGTGTCTTTTGTTTGTTATAGGTCTTCTTTGATCTTATTTATCAGCATTATGCAATTTTTAGCACACAGATCCTACACATATTTTGTTGTATTCATATGTACGATTTCCTTTTGAGAGCTATTGTAAATGGTACTGTTTTAATTATTTTATTTACATTTGTTCGTTGTTCATACATAAAAATAAAATTGATTTCTATGTATTGATCCTTTATTCTACAACCTTATTGAACTCACTTATTTGTTCTAGGATCTTTATTGTAGGCTCCCTGTGGTTTTCTATGTAGAGAATTATATTACTTATGAATAGGGATAGTTGCATTTTTCTTTCTATTCCAAATGCCTTTTATTTCTTTTTCTAAAACTTATTGAATTTGCTAGGACATCTAGTACAAAATTGAATACAAGTGGCAAGAGTTGACATCCTTGACTATTTCCTGATCTTATGGAGAAAACATTCAATATGATGTGTTGGGTGTACTTTTTTTTGTAGATATATTTTATTACATTTCCTTCTATTCCTAGTTTTCTGAAAGGTTTTGTTATGAATGAATGCTGAACTTTGTAAAATGCTTTTTTCTGCATGTATTGATATGATCATATACTGTGATAAATTACATGATTGATTGTTGAGGATTAAGCCAGATTTTCAATTCTGTGATAAACCTCATTTGGTCACCAACATTTTTAAATGTAATGCTTTTAAACAAACACTTTGAATTTTCTGTTTCTCCTCGTAAGTCAGAAGATCTGACATCGGTGACTCTGAAATCCTGCCTGTTAACAAACTGCAGTTGAATAGAAACTACTCTCTCACAGAGTGGGTAGGTGCCATCAGTAAACCACAGTAGAAGACAGAGTGAAGAATGTTTGTCTGTGACATAGGTACTCATGGCTTTTTCAAAGGAAAGAAACATTTATCTATGATAATGTCTCCAAAAAAGTGAAAAGTGAAAGACAGATAAAGAGTTCTGTTTGTTTCAGGGAAAATGGAAGAAACCATGTAATTTGAGGAAAGTAGAGAAAGCACGTACTTTGGGGGAAGTGATCAGTATTTTCAGCTATTTTTCATCACAATTGTCACCATCTTGACCCCTGCAGGCATCTAGGTTAGAAACTGTACTCTAAATGAATATTCCAGTATTATTCCCTATATCTTGCCCATGCCACACCTCTGGAGGGGTTCAGAGTGACTTCAAGGAAACAACTGAGCATATAATTCTTCTTAGTATTTGCAACTTGAACAAAGGTGGTGCAATGAAAGTCCCAGGCTGTTTCTTCTGTACCCAGTCATCCACATGACTCCCATATCTTAGTATGATGATCTTGTTTTCCCCTACTTTATTGATTTTCAATCCAACTCTTTATTTAGTGGCACCATATATGATTCCAGGGCAACTATTCTTTGGAGAGAATAAAGGATGATACATTTGTCCCATTAACATTTCTCTTGGAAAGGTCTCTTAAGTCTACAATGAAAACCTTTCTCAAATGTGTATTTCTCTTTTGTGCCTCTGTCTCCCCAAGTAACTCCTTCTGCCAAAGGTGTCCTTTCTATTAATACCTTTTTTTAATACCTGAAAATATTTACCAGTGTCCCAGAACTCTGGGCAATGCTTCTGACTCTCAAAGGAAGAAGTAATCAAGCTCTTCTTGGGTCCTTACTGCCCTGTTCCCCTTCTTTTGAATCACATTATACTGTTATCATCTGATAGCTTTAATCATGACTCTAAAACCAATTTTAATAGGTAAAATGTGGACATAGCAAACAAAAACTTCGGAGCTTCTGAAAGTATATGCAGTAAAACATAAGTATCCCTCCCTACTCTTAACCCTGTGTCCCTGGTATTTTTCCCTAGAGGAGACAACTTGTCTCAGTTTCTTGCGTCTCCTTCTGAAGGCCATCTCTGAAGCATCCATACCACTTTGCACACAAACGAAGACACTACACACACTTCTTCACCTTGCTTTTTTGTTACTTGAAATATATCTTAAAAGATTGTATTCTGAAAGTGTGTCTTTAAGAGTATTCCACATCAATACATTTATTTATTCATCCAAGAATATTTATCAAATACCTACTACCTACCAGCACAGTTCAACCTCTAGGGATGCAGCTTTGAACAGACACAATTGCAACCCTAATTGATTTATTTTTTGTGTTGTTTTGATTGACAAATTGAGTATTTTGATTGGCAAGTTTTCATTGACAAATAAAAATAATATAAAACAAAATTATTTACATATATTATGTATCATGTTAGGTAACATAATATGTATTATGACAGGTGGTATTTAATACTATGTAGGAAAACAACGTAGCATCAGAAGATATAAAATGTTGGGAGATGGAGTTGCAATTTTAAATCTACTGGTCAGAGAAGGCCTCATTGAGAAGATGGCCTTTGACTGGGGATGAAAGTCTGTACCTGGTATATACAGATGACCTCATTTTTTAAAGTGAATTATAGTCTTCTAAGTACATGATATGCCATAATATTAATGCATTTGCCAGTCCGTGATAAGGGACTGTTGGTTGTTTCTACTCTACGTCCAATAAACAATGATACAAAGATTATCTTTGCAACCACTCTTTACATATATGAGCATCTTTAAACATAGTGACAAAAAAAAAAACTCTTAGAAGAATTGTTGCATCAGAAAAAAGAATTACCTGTATATATATTCATGTCATTTATTAACCTGAGTTTCTCAAGAGTAAGAACCATATCTCAGATATCTTTGAATTTCCTGAACCTACAGGATGTTTTTGGTTTGAACACGTAACATCTCAAGTCAAGAGTGTGGTTTTTCATTCTTCCAGTAAGCATGCCAACTTCCTCCGTCCCCTAAATTATATCCTACAGCTTAAGTTCACATCTACCCCCTTGGATTCCAGCTGACATGACTGAACTTATTACAGGAACCTAAGTAGGACAGAAAGTAAAAAGTCTTTCCCATTAGGCAATAAACAGTCATTTTTCTCCTCTGTATAGAGGGACACCGTGTCCTCAGGATGTGAAACCGTGAAGGCTCACCCCAAAGGACAAAAAGAATAATTCACATCACATCCTTATGCTATTGTAAACACATATGCATTGCCTTCCCAAAGCCCTTTCTTTGAAGGTATCCAAAGGAGACTACATATCCTCAAGGTCAAGGTAACTGAGAAAACTGGCAGACTCCAAAAGCTGTTGAGCATTTCAGTTAAAGTTAAGATCAGTTTAGTTTAAGGAGAGAAAAAAAGAAAAAACAACTCCCAGAGAAGACATGATGGATATGTAGCAACTTGGAGCTCTGATAATATTTTCAGAGGATGTCAGAGCATTTACAATTATTCAGTGCTCAGAACTCATTTGCTCCCTGGCATTATCTGTGTTGGTCACAATGGAAAGTATCCTTGAAACATGTAGGGAAAGGTCATCTCATAAAAATAATAAGCAAGCTCTTTGCTCTTAGTTCGCTTAGAGAAGGTAAGAGGAAAATATATAAATAAGAGAGTCAATAGCTGGATGGTCGCCTGAATTTGTAGGGCAGATGATTCCTGCTGACGCCAGAGGCTGGTGTTCCCAAGAAGAACAACAAGAAGTGATTTCTATTAAACCCTCATATCTTATTAATTTTATAACATAAATTGCCGTTAGGCTTTCCTGTGGAATAGACAATGATGATAATTTACACATGCTGGACAGATAAATGGTTCAATTCTTAGTTACAAGAGACTGTTGACAGTGATTACTGATGCTCATTTCTTTCATGCACATTATGGGGGGGGCAGGAAACTCCAGGTTTAGAGGCCTTTCATGTTTTTTCAAGGTAAATCAGTCACTCACATAATAATTATTTATTATTCCACATTGGCAGACAGTTGGGTGCATTTATGACAGTTAAGAGCTTGAGACAAAATGCTGCAAAGTGGCGCAACCGATAAAATATTTTACAGCACAGGAGATAGCAACAATAATTAGAACGCCTTGGTACATAATGAAAGAAAAACTGTGAGGTTTTCCTAGTGACTCCTGGCTAGTTTCACCCATACCTTTAACTCGTTTGGGTCTGAAGTGCTGGTGTTCACGTGAGATTTGGACCCAGACCACTAGAAATCTTGATAAAGGCCCTCCTTCCCTAAATATCATCCATCCACCCATCTGTCCACATATTTCATTTTTCATTCATGCATCCAACTTTGATTAAGCATCTTGTATGTTCTGAGAACTCGGTTAAGTTCCTTATTTCATATCTAACTGGAAAGACAGACCCTTAACTGAGAACTGGGTGAATTCTCATTTCAATTTAAATTGACCTACCTCTTCCGATTCCCTGCCTTGTTGTGTTTCAGGTGTTCATCAGAGTTAGGTTTCCATAAAAAAGAAAGTGTTAAATCTGGGTTCATTTGTCACAGTGCTTGGTTAGTGTTATTTTATTTCTGAAATCCATTAAAAAAAATACACACATTATAAAAGAAAATACAGTGAAAACCTCATTTCTCTCATATTGCTAAGCTCTAATTGCCTCCCCGGGATACCAGTTTCCTACGTCCTCTACTGCGTTATTCTATGTACAGTCAGGCCTGCTATGATTCAACAGATATACCCCTAAAGATCACTGAGCTCTACAAAATCACAGAGCAAAAACAGCAGGTCTGATGGGGAAAAGAGGAGCAGAGTTACAACACTCTAAAATATCAGCAGCATGTTTGAAAAATAATAAACACAATAGGAATCTAGTAAAAACAGTAGAACAGTTTTACACGTGTTAGGTGGTTAAGAAATAAATATATACCACAATGAGTGTGACACTTTACTTTGAAAAAGAACTAGATTTTGCTTATAGAAATAGATATGGAAAGACTGTAGCTTGCAAGTTTCTAGGAAGTAATAGAAGGAGAGCTACCTGATGGAAACTTCAAACACCTGACGTGATAGCTATGGCTCATAACACAGCTAAGCTGAGGTTGCTTGTAGATGTTTGAGGTGTGTATACGTGTGTGTTTTGTGTATTTCTCCGTGGCTTTATTTTCTCTCTCTCGCTCTCTCTCTTTTTTTTTTTTTTTTTTTTTTTTGAGACAGAGTCTTGCTCTGCAGCCCAGGCTGGAGTGCAGTGGCTCGATCTCGGCTCACTGCAAGCTCCGCCTCCCGGGTTTACGTCATTCTCCTGCCTCAGCCTCCGGAGTAGCTGGGACTACAGGCGCCCGCCACCACGCCCGGCTCATGTTTGTATTTTTAGTCCAGACCGGGGGGCGTTTCATGGTATTAGCCAGGATGGTCTAGATCTCCTGACCTCGTGATCAGCCTGCCTCGGCCTCCCAAAGTGCTGGGATCACAGGCTTGAGCCACGCTGCCCTGCCTTATTTTCTCTTTATTATTTCACAGACTTTTTGTCTTTTTTTTTTTTTTTTTTTGGAGACAGAGTCTTGCTTTGTCGCCCGGGCTGGAGTGCAGTGCCCCGATCTCCGCTCACTGCAACTTCTGCCTTCCGTGTCCGAGCAATTCTCCTGCCTCAGCCTCCCTAGTAGCTAGGACTACAGGTGCCCACCACCATGCCCGGTTAATTTTTTTGTATTTTAGTAGAGACAGGGTTTCACCATGTTGCCCAGGCTGGTCTCAAACTCCTGAGCTCAGGCAATCTGCCCACCTCGGCCTCCCAACCAAGATTAAAGGCGTGAGCCACTGCACTCGGTCTATTTCACAGACTTTTAATTTTCCCATGGGCTCAATCACAATACAGCAGAGTTACTCAAAGTCAAGTCTCTAATATTTGGCAGTCTGTGTTTAAATCCTAGCTCTCCCGATTATTTTTTATGTATCTTTGGGCTAGTTAACTATACCCTTCTAGTTTAAGTTTTATCATTGTAAAACAGGAATATTTATACATATAGCGGGAACACTTTCAGTATTAAATGAGATGATACATAGAAAGCTCTTACCCCTGTGCCTGACATATAATGAATGCAAAAAGAAAAAAAGAAAAAAAAAGGTACAGTTGTTTTTAACTCAGAAGAAATCTATCTGAATCCAGAATATGACAGCAAAATGTCTGAATTTTCTCCAGCTTTCTTTCCATATGGATGTTTGTTGAGTTCTCTTCTGAGTTTAAAGTTGGTGCTATGTCATGGCTCTGTCTACCTAGGGAATTTTTTCTGCCTTCACTACCTATGATGCACTATGATGCTACTCAAAGCACTATGATGTTTTGAGTATATGGGATTTGTGAACTCTTACTATCACAGATTGTCCTATCTTCTCTTCATTATGGCTACTGCCTGGGTTCAGTATATTACTTCCAGTCTTCCATCCCCTTTTATATCCAGATATTCTCCAGAAGTTGTAATCTATGAATGGAGATCAACGGAGAGTCATTCATAAGAGCTGATGAAGGAGTTCCACAACTCTACCTGTTTCAACTAGAAATACTAATGTAAGTAAAGAGACAACAGTTTTCTGATTGGTGCAGTCCTTGGAATTCTGAACCAATGAAAGATAGCAAAAATGGGACGAGCCATCTTCCTATCCTCGGTCCTCTCATCCTGTTACGTTGCCTTTGTGCTCTGAGAGGTGCTTCTAGATTCTGTCTAATGCTTGGCAGACCTATTTCTTGGTGGTGGGGGAAGTTCTTGCCTTCTGTGCCTCTGCTGTTTGAAGTTAGAAGACCTCTTCTTTATTTACAATATACTTATGTTTTTGGTGTTTTTCTCAAATTCAGGACCAGCAGAAAAATGAATGCGTGTGCTTTTTTGTTTTCTGATGAGTGGTGAGGACTGAGAGTTCTTTCCAGGGGCTGATTGTCTGACTTTTGCAACCATCTCACAGAGGGTACTTTCAAGGGGAATTAGTAAAACAAGAAAATCTCAAGTTGAACAGAACTTTAAGAATTGTAGAACCTAAGCTAATGCCTGGTGTTCCAATTATTTTAACAACAACCCCGTCATATAATTTGTGCAATTTCTTCTTGCACTATCTTCTTGATACCAATCTCACTAGCCATCAATATAGTCCATTTCATTGCCAGACAAATTCCTGAATCAAATTAAAATGTGTCCTTTATGTATGTTCTTAGAAGTAAAGGAGAAAGTTATTATACCAGTCAGGAATTTGCACAGGAAACAGAAAACACTCTCGGTATTATAATCAAAAAGGCATTTAACAAAAGGGATTAAATACTTTCAAAATTATTGAAAAAAATGGATGGATCAGAAGTTGAGGGATTGATATGTTTTTTTTTTTTCTAATTTAAACTTTTGTTGAACTATAATGTGCATACAGAAAATGCCATTAATATTTTGGCTTCAACATCACCCAATAGGAAACTGCCTCTACCACCAGTTCCTGCAGCTGTCTCATACCCACAAATGTGGTCCCCAGACACTGGAACCTGCAATCAGGCAACTGCATACACATAGCCATTGCAGGTTTTCTGTCAGCCAGTCTTGCTGGGGAAAAAAAAAAAAAAGTCTTCCTGCTTTTTACCTTCCAAATCTCCCAAATCTAATTTACAGAACCCAAGTCACGTTGAGGGCTGTGGTCACAAGTTGGTCTCAGAAAAGTTGTTTTTATCTTACCAACCTCTGTGTTATAAGGGTGCACGTAGCAGGGCATGAGAATGCATGGCAAGGAACAGTAGACCATATGAAAGAAGTTATCTAAGTTCTAGATGGACAGACTTTTTTTTTTTAACAAAAATATTTCTTCCAGTGTCTTGGCCCATATGATGTATAATAGTCATGAGGTTCAAAAGAAAAAGGCACTTAATTAGTTATTATTGTCTTCTGAATAGCAGATAATGTTTAGCCATTTTAAGACATTAACACTTGAATTCAAAATACTTTTACAGATTTGCATTAATCAATTATCAAGATCTGATGATTACAGAATTATAGGGTCCTGAGGTTCAATAAAGAAACTGGGGAAGGGCAGAGAAAGGAGAATTAAATGATAATGAATATAAATGAGATCTTTTCCTCAAGAAAGGATACCTCTTAAAGATTACTTTAAGAATCTATAGAAAAACAAAGGCAAAGAGCCCCAGTGATGCAGCTATCATGTAAAGTCTCAAAAGCATTCCCCCGTAGTGCCATGTTCTTCAAATGTTTACTGGTAGACATGAAAGAGACATGAGAGACCACCAGGAGCAATTCACTATGACCACATTTGACCAGTGAAAAATAGAGTGCAATTTATGGGATGCCAAGGACCTTTGTCCGCTCCGTTCCCATCTCTCTGGAGAGCAGCAGTGCAATCAGGAAGTTTATTCCTTTGTAAACACACCTTATTTTTAACATCTTAGTCATATTCAGCTGAGTTATCATTGCTTATGTTATTCAAATGACTCATTTCCTCTTGCAGCCTGCAAATATTAGACATGATCATATCCCATATCTGTCTTCTTCCCTGTAACCCTGAGAACCATCGTTTAGTTTATCCAAAAGAAGAGTTTTAGAGGAAAACCATACCAAAGGCCAACATAAAATGCAAGGAACGGAAAAGCGAATTGCACATGTATCTTTTTATTTGAAGCCTCCGCACACAAGAAAGGTTCAGTTCGTGTTCTCTGTAAAATGTAGATGGATGGCAGCAATAACATCAGATATAGGGAAAAAAAATCAAATCACTGAGTAGGTCACATTCCAGATATATTATATCAGGATGGGGGGAGCTCTACCTTCAGGCATGTGTTGCCTTTCTCAAAAGGCTTCTGAAATGTGTCCATGCATCCTTCCCTTCACCCTGTTTGGGTCTGATTCGACACTGCAATTCACGTATTGTCTCATACTCAGACTGCTTTCTTATTGTTCCATGAAAATCTTACGCTCATTTATACATTTTTGTCTTTGCTGTTCATAGCAGATGCTGGTGAGTTTCCACCTAAATTCCCTTTACCTGACCAGTGCATCTGGCCTTAGCTGCTGAACTTCTTGCCCATAGGTTACCCCTTCACTTGAAGGGAGGGCCCATAATCACTGATTGACACATGGAGAGTTCAGAAGACCCCTTGCTTTAAGAGGAGGATATTCTACATTGCAACTAATGAATCCACATCTGTAGTTTATGCTCTCTTTTTAGGGAACCTGATTGGAGACACTGCTAAATAGGTTTTTTTCTTTATCAGCTTGAAACTCTGAGTCCAGACACTTTCTGCTTCCCCAAGGTAGTAAAGGTCTGGGTTCATTTCCACTAACCTTCCGGAAGTCTTCCCTGATAGTTTCAGTTCTCTTCTCTGTTCAGAGATGCTCTGTCATTCCCAGGTGGTGATACTCAGTCAAGTGCTCTCATAGATGCTGTTTTGTGGAGTTAGCTGCCTGTTGTTCTTATATATAAACTGTAGTTCCCTCAGGAAGAATGTGGTAGAGGTATATGATGTGCGGTCCATAAATGGTGTCCACCTAGCTTGACTTATAAGAGCGGTTGATTACTACCACCCAGTTGCTCATCAACTCCAAATCAAACCAACCTGCACCCTTCAATAAGTCAGGAGCAACAACTCTGTTTATCTAAGGAGGATCCCAGTCCTGGGTCACCACAAGGGCTTCTGACAATGTGGTGCAAAGAAAGGGGGTGGGCAGAATTACTGAGCTTCAAATAAACACAAGTTCATGTCTTACCAAGCGCCTCATCGACACGTGAAAGGAAGGCTGAGCCATCCCACGCTGCTTGTAGCCAACTGATTGTCAGGAGGAGTTGATTTTTCAAAGTGAACATCCACAAACTGAGGCATTTGGCCTAAGAAACTGAGTCTAGGATTAAAAGAAGAACATGTAAGGGAGACCTCACTTGGAGTGCGCAGATTGGTTCTTTTAGAAGAAAGATAAGAGGGCCCTTTGTCAGAATAGAAACAGTTTTGCCCAGGTTCCAAAGCTACGCTTTTTGAAACATAATTTTCTCTAGGTAAACTGAGAACATAAGATTCTGTCTTTAGGTAAATTTTGAAATCTACACACTACAGCCAATGGAAATTTCCAAAGGGCATTAAAGGCTCTGAAAAGTCCTGTAAGTTAAAAAAAAAATCTGCTAATTTTGTTTAATCTGGCATTTTTTATTTTTATGTGACCACGGAAGAAAAATTATTCTATAGAGCTATTTATTGTGGAAATCTTTACAGACATTCTGGGGGTGGCAATTATGGTCCTGGTCATCTGAGACCATGTGAAATTTGCATGAAGTCATTCTACATTGGTGAGGAATTGAGTACAGGGCCAGTAACCTATCTTTCTGTTTGACATTTACTGGGAAGATAATCATTTCGCTACAAGCAGCGTGAGATGGCTCAGCCTTTCTTTCATCCTGTAGATTAGGCAGTTGGTGAGAGCTGAACTTCTATCTATTTGCAGCTCCATAATTCTGTTCTCCTTTTCTCTTTCCTCAGTTGTAGGAAGCCCTTGTGGTGACTGGCAATTGGAATCCTCCTTAGATAGACAGAGCTGTTGCTTTCTGCCGGCTTGAAGGATGCAGATTGGTTTGGTTAGGGGATGACCAGCAATGGGGTGGTAGTAAAAACGGAGTCTATTTTATTACAAGGACTATTTTATTCCCATTCTTTAACATGACATTCCAAGAATTACATAATTTATTCCTCACAAGCATCCATAGAATCTACAGAACAGATGTCAGCATCTTTCTACTTTATAAGTGAAGAAAATGAGTCCCAGAGAGAAAACAACTGTCTTGATTAGTTTGTACTTCATCCAGTTTCCCATCTACTTATTTACTCAGAAATATTTATCAAGTACCAACTCGATGCTGGGTCCCATGCTCCTGCATTCATCTCACATTGGTTTTGTTCTGCACAGAAAATGAACAACCATGTCATAGCAGGCAAGGTGCATGGTCTTGCCAGAGTAGCAAGATGGTGTCCAACTCAACTCAACAAGCAGGAGGAATGTCCCCACTCTGGGCAGACTCTGGGTCCAGGTCATTTCTTAGAAGACTTTTAAAGATCTGAAAAATCTAGGAACAAAATTCCTGCTTCTGTTTTTGTGGTCTAGTGTTCAAACCAGTTTACTTTATGTTTTCCTTGAATACAAACATTATTAAGTCTTAAAAGGTTTATACTGTTCTAAAGTACCTAAACTATTTAAACCAGGTTTACATTAGGTAACTTTAGCTCAAGAGTAGAAGACGGTGCAACATTGAATCTTCTCTCTTGTATTTCACATAAGGGAGCAAGTTCTTGATCTTCAGAACTTATGTCTGTGTTTAGGGAGCACCATGATAACTAAAATAAATGCTTACTTAGAATAAAACTATCAAAGGCAGTTGCTCGTATATGGCAGGTCATTAATTGTTGAATAACTTAATGACTATGTGTGATTATTAAGCCCCATTGTGGGATTTTCTAACTGGCCACTATTGACATTTTGGGCCAGATAACTTTGTTGTAGGAGGCTGTTCTGTGCATTGTAGGATGTTTAGCAATATCCCTGATATCTACCCTCTAGATGCCAGCAGCCTGCCCACAGTTGTACTATCCAAAGTGTCTCCAGACATTGCCAAATATTCTGGAGTGGGCAATATTTCTCCCAGTTGAGAACCACTGCCCTGATGTGCACTGAGCGTACTGAGTGGTCATTCATTCTTTGACCTGTGCACCAGGAAGGTAGATAAGGAAGTTGAGCAAGGTGTGAACAGCTTGCTGAAGGTCAAGTCTAGAGTTAGCTATATGGTGGGGGCTAGAACGGGAGTTATCTGCCTCCAACCTTATGCCAGGCTATTTGTTGCATAGTGACAATGACTTTTACATGAGTGGCTTCGCCAAATTCACAGTCCTTTGCAACTGGATGTGAGAGCGCAGTGAGGAAAGGCATCTTAATTCCCAAATGAAGAGGCCCAAAGGAATCAGACCCTGGAGGCTGCATTGCCCCCTTTCTGGTTTCATCTAGAACTAGAACTCTCTGCGCATGAGCAGCCAAACCACGAATATCCCTCCAACAGGCCTACCCTAGTTAGCCATGGCGTTTGGAGATAGTGGGTGTTCGGTTAATGACAAACTGTACCTTTTCCAGACTCCAGATGAAAGATGGTCAAATGGACTCTCTTAGTGGTGGCAGTTTGGCTGTTTGTTCTCTCCCTCTCTCTCTGTATCCACGTACATCATGACTTGAGTTACAAAACATTGGCTGGGCAAGGTTTGGGGTTGGTAGGGAGCCATGGGACCTAAGCCTCTGTTTATGACACATGTCATATTTCATGGACCACGTCTGGACCCCACCTGCCTCCTTAATCTCCCTGGAATGCTGCCGCTTCCTCTGCAAGCTGCGTGCTGTTCTGATGACTTCGGTGGGTACTGCAGTTTCCAATTTCCTAACCTTTCTATTAAAATTAATATTTAGATTTTATAACTTTAAAACTGGAAGAATGATGGAGGCAGTATTTGATGTTTATGTCTCTCAGTCACGAAAATGCTCCCCATGTCACTTATGCCGGGCCACACACATGTAGTCACAATAAATAGCATTTAACTGTTTACAGTACGGAGAGGATGAGGAGGACTTCTGTTTTTATATTGATGGACTCAGCTGGGCTGGGGATACTATTGTTTACAATGAGCTACATTTTTTGTTGTTCTGATTTACCCTCAAATTAAATCTTTATTTCAGAAACCAACCCCAGGGAGTCTCTGTAACGAGAGAATGTAATAAACAGCATTAGGAGAGGGCCCGTAGCTGCTGCTCCCTGGTAATTAGTCCAAATGTCTCAATCAGAGTGGTTTTCAAAGTTTTATGGCCGCAGTTTGGTCACAGGTTTATTTGTAAAAAGCTGGTTTGGCATTTTGTTCAGCCTGGCCTTTGCCCTCTAGGGAGGGAAGCTGGGGGTCTGGCCACACGGAACGGGACGGGCAAATCAGGCTTTTAGGTTTGCTCGGGGGCCATGCCCACGTTTCTCGTTGCCATCTGTTTCCAAATTGAAAATGATCTGAATGTAAAGGAATTGAGAAGGGGAAATAAATATCTGGTCTTCGTTTGGAGGACACGCAAAGGAAGACGAGGGGGCGAAGCTGGGACCCAGTGTGTGGGAGTGTTCTCATCAAGGCGGGGCCAGGGCCCTATAAAGCTCGGCAGGAGGGGAGAGGTCCTTAAAATGCCCCGGGTGCCCGGTACACCCCCTGTCCCTCAGTTTAGTGGGAAGAAAGAAGCCTGGACCTTGGCGACACTCCTACCCCCAAGCCATACAGAACCTCCCTGGGGGCCCATAAGTTGCTGAGAGCTCCAGCCTGCCTAGGGAAGGCTGCCCCGCCGAGGGGGCGGAAAGAACACAGCAGCAGGGCCAGCTCCAGGCAACCTCCCGTTCACTCTGAGTGGAAAGGCAGGGAATGCAGACAGGCTGAGCCGGCTGCTCACCGTGCAGATTCTCCTGCTGCCGTCTCTCCATAGCATTTGTTTTGTCACTCAGTATTAGCTGAGCACCGTAAGTGTTGAGATATTTAGCCATCTTGTTTTCTGTGCCAAATGGCAAAATCCCTAGGGACCCGGACAGGTAGGAGGTTCTGAAGGGCATAATGGATGGATAATTTAAATAAGAAAATCCAGAATGTCTGGTGTCTGTGCTGCAAGCCCCTCTGCTTACCTCTAAGTCACTTAGCCTGGGTGCAGAGGTCCCACTAGGTCCGGGGTAAAGGAGAGAAAGGGAGAAGGGACAGGAAAAGCGAGTGAGGGAAGGAGATCAGGTCACAGAGTCCTTCCTCATCCATGCTGCCATGTTATTTATTCATTTTCAAATAACATTTGTGTAAGACCTATCTCCTAAGGAACCATCAATCATTAAGCCCAAGCATCTGCAAACATTTTCTGTAAAGGGCCAGATAGTAAATATTTTATTTAAGCTTTGTGGGTCGTACAGTCTTTGTGATAACCACCCCATGCAAAAGCAGCCATAGGCCATATGCAAATGAATAGGCACCACTGTGTTGCAATAAAACTTTACATACAAAATCAGGTGGCCGGGCAGGGTTTGGTCGATAGTTTGACCACCACTGATTTAACCATTACTTCCATCTTCTGAGTTAATTTTGCTCTTTCTTTAGTTCTCCTCCTCTTCCTTTCCCATTCCTTCCCCCTTTTCTCTCTGCTTTCCTCCCTTCTTCCTTCTCTCTCTTCCTTCCTTCCTTTTTTTTCCCTTTCTTCTTTCTTTTAAATTAAGACACAGAGAACACAATGATAAGATGGGCATGGTCCTATTCCTCATGAAGCTTATCATAGGGAATATTAATCGGTAAACAAATCATACACATGAAATATTGTAGCAAACGATACTAGTTTTGCAGCATCCATCTCCGTGTCTCACCACAAGAATCCCAATTTCATTCTGGGTGACAACGTCTCAGATTTAAAAAAAAATCAATTCTGCTTTTCTTGCAGTGACAGGTGGCCATGAGACAGATTCTGGCCAAGGAGACACAGGCAGAAATTCTTGAAAACCAGAAATCATTCCCAAGTGAAAAGAAAAGTCCCTTTTGCGTCTTTGCTTCTTGGGCGTTTTATTTTCTTTTCACCTGGAATGCTGCTACAATCCCTGGAAACACAGCAGCTAGAACGTAAACATGAGGATAAAAGCCACGTGCTAAAAATGGAAGCAAGAGGGTAGAAGGAGCCTGGGTCTCTGAAAATATTGTTGATTCTTCATATCAGCCCTGGACTGCCTTCTTGTGAACTTTTTGTTGCATAAGGAAATAAACTGCTTATAGTTTAAGCTAATATAATAGGCTTTTCTGTTACATGCAACCCAGCATGTAACAGAAATGCAGTAATGAGCTAAATTATAATTAGGAACAGAGTAACAGGGCCGTAGACTAAAAATTTGTGCTCATTAAATACTGGTATAGTCTAAAAGAGAAAATAAGTGCAACTACTATTAGAGTTACTAAGTTATCGCCTCAAAATCTGTATATCTGAACATTTAGCAATGCTTTCCAAGATGACAGGAAGAAAATGTGGCACTTAGCTGGCAATGCTGCCCCAGCATTGTTCTAAAAAATGATTTATGATGATTAAGTTGTTTATTAAGTCTAGAAAACCAATGCAGCAAATTTAGGTGGGAGGTAAGGGTGGCGGCAGGTCTTGACTTAGGTTTTTTTTTTTTTTTTTTTTTAATTTTAAGGTTTCATTTTTAAAAATATATTATTTCCGTAGGTTTTGGGGAACAGGTGGTATTTGGTTACATGAGTAATCTCTTTAGTGGTGATTTGTGAGATTTTGGTGTACCCTTTGTAGAAACTTCTTACTGCAAAAGATTTTGTTTCTTTCCGCATGCCGGCAAGGGAACACAGAACCATTTAAACATGAATTCAGTTCGTCTGAATTGTTGACAGAACTACCGCCTTCATGGCATCTTTTCAATATCAGGCATTCTACATGTTAGGATACGTTAATAAATAAGGAGTGATATGCGGGGGTGTATTTGTGTGTATGTGCTTTAAAGGATAAAGGTAATCATGACCACAACAGCAGAGTATCTTTCACCAGCTTGAGAAACACCAGGTAACAGCTCAAATAAAGACCTCAATCATCAGTGATTTAGTTGAGGCCTCCGTTAAGAGTTAGAAATAGGGGAAATGTACAAACAGTCTGATTGCTAGTGGACATTAGCTGTTTGATAAACTGTTCACATGATACTTAATTCTCAGAACTCAAGCACACAATTCAAATGTATCTATCAAGGGGGCAGGGGGTTCTTAGTCTGTTCAGGCTGCTATAATGGAATACCATAGACTAGGTGGCTTGTAACAACAGGAATTTACTTCTCACAGTTGTAAAGACTGGGAAGTTCAAGATCTGGGCACCTGCTTACTTGGTGTCTAGTGAGGGCCTGCTTCCTGGTTCACAGCCCGCCTTCCTCTTGAGGTGTCTTCACATGGCACAAGGGACAAGGAAATTCTCTGAAGTCTTTTTTTAAAAAAAAAACAAGAGCACTTATCTCTCCGTGAGGGTGAAGCTCTCATAAACTAATCACCCCTCAAAGGTCTCACCTCCTAATATGATGAACTTGGGGGTTAGGATTTCAATATATGAGTTTTTAGGCAACACAGTCCTTCCTAGCATAGCAGGAGTGACTTGATATAGGAGCTGGTGAAATGAAAAACTAGGTGGAAACTTCCTTGAAGGAGCTTCTAGTCCAAAGGATAATTTTTCAGGAAAGAAGGAAAGTGATATTCTACCGACTTTTGACTGAAGTGAAGGTATACTGATGACATTCTGGAAACATACTCACTTTGATTCCTTCTCGGACACTGAATTACATCAGCATTTAGAAATCAGAGCCTTGGCTTAAATGTCCAAGATTCCTGTACTCTTGTCATCCAGGCACCATGCCTTGGGGAGTCAATAACTCTTAGTATCGTGGCTCTCTTTTGTCTGCTTCATCATCTCCTTCTTCCTGCTTTCATAGTTTATTGATGAATGAGATGCACCTTGGATACTGAACATTGCTAGGATGCTCTTTTTTATTTTTCAAAGATTTGCTGCACAGTGGCACACCTAGACTGCATTCAGAAGCTTTCTAGGAAATTTCACTGCATTTTGCTTGAGCTTTTGGGTCAGCATTTTGGAAAGGAAGACAATTGACTTTTTTTCAGTCTTGCTGATGCAATTCTTTTTGATGTGTATCAAGTGTATTTTGACACAATCCCTTGAGTCATTGTGGTTTTCAATATTCTTGCCCCTATAATGAAAGTCAAAGGAAGGGGGAATCTTTTCACTTAATGTTGATTTCTAATATTGATGGTGCATTATCCTATTTGTGTTTCAGAAGCTACAAGGGATAGAATTAACCCTTTGGGTCTCAGATTAGGTCCATCTCTTGTGGAACTATGGCTGACAAAAGCTGATACTGACACTGGAGACAAAAAAATTTCTTGAGGAATACATGTCATTCTTATGCAGGTAACAAATTTTTTTATCATTACCTATTTTATGATAAATACAACAGCTGCAGCAAAATTTGTAGGTGTTTTGTTTTTTGTTTTGTTTTTTTTTTTTTTTTTTTTTGGCTGTAAGGCATCTTCGAGAGTGTTTGCCAATTTTCTGTCTCAAAAAAGGTGTCTTCGCATCTTGATTTAGCCCTGAATAATTCAACAGAATCTCTAATAACAGACTTGCATGTTGCAAAGCCCCAAAACATGTTGTAAGCTTAAAGAGGCAGCAAGAAATTTAGCATCACAAACAGAAGTCAAAGAAAGCAAGGAGATCTTTAAAGGGTAGGAGTCAGTGCTTCACACATGTGCAGGGTGCTTATTTTTGCTGACAGTTTCTTGTTTGCCATATAGCAGAGGTTCCTAAAAGGGACAAAGAACATTCCTGGAGGTTGGCTATTGCTCTTAATTATTTTTTAATGAGAATTTCCTTCTTAAACCTTGTCCATTAACTTGCCTTCCTTCCTTCCCTCCCTCCCTCCCTCCCTGCCTCCTTCCTTCCTTCCTTCTTCCCTTCCTTCCTTCTTCCCTCACTCCCTCCCTCCCTCCCTCCCTGCCTGCCTCCTTCCTTCCTTCCTTCTTCCCTCCCTCCCTTCCTCCCTTCCTTCCTTCCTTCCTTCCTTCCTTCCTTCCTTCCTTCCTTCCTTCCTTCCTTCCTTCCTTTCTTCTCTTCTCCTTCCAACACATAATTATTGAGTTCTTACAACATTTCAGCCACTGTGTTACACCTTGAGGTTTGGATGATTCATAAAAACAAACCTTAATCCTCGTCTAGATTAGAGTTTTTAATCTTGTCTTTCTCCCAAAGACCAGGTTGTTTTGGTGATCCCTTGGATTCTGAGATAAGCCAGTGTTTTCCCAACAAATTCCTTCTCATCCTACTGGCCCCCCATTTTCATTAATATTCTTTAAATAACTATTGTTATTTTGTAATTTTCCACAAAACTCATGATGAGTATATTGGAAACCCTGACTTACAAGGGAATGTGGAAAGGAATGGGGGAAGCTTGGTTTGGAGATTGTAACTTTGGAAGATGTCTTCATATATTTGTAAATCTATATTTTTCTGTGGGGTAGATCGAAGATTGAATGAAAACAGATTTGGGTTCAAGAGACTCATACATTTTCTAACAAATAGAATAAAAGGAAATCTGCCTGACACTGCACTAAGTATGTGGATGTGTTTGTATATTTTTCTCTGCGTGTATAGAGTAGGGTTTCTCAATCTCATTACTATTGACATATTGGGCCAGATAATCCTTTTGTTGTGGGGGACTGCCTCGTGCATTGTAGGATGTTTAGCAGCAGCATCCCTGGCCTCTCCCCACTAGATGCCAATAGCAATGCCACCCAACCACCATTGTGACAACTAAAAGTAGCCCATCTTTGACAAATTTACCCTAGGGAGCAAAATTGCTTTCAGATGAGGATTATTGAATATTCACACGCATACACACAGAGGAACAGGTTTATCTGGGGTACAGCTAGGATTCTGACTTAAAATCCACAGGTTCCCTGGAAAACCACATAGCTTTTTTGAGATGTAGGGGCTTCTCAGTACTAGAGTTATTGATTTGAAGCAGACAACAAGTTGTCAGGAGAAACTGGAGGAAATCCTGTCTCAGGTAGGGGGCTGGACTCTATGATCCCTAAGTTCCCCATTTCCAACTAACAGATTTTATAATTCCATAAGACCAGATTCAGATTAGTAAAATTAGTGTCAGTTTTTAAGGGAAATACCAAACTAAGGTTATGACAGTGGGCCCCACAGTGCTATTTGAAATATGATGCAAGGTTATGGGGTTAGATGAGTGGGAGAGGTTGAGCTTGTTTGAGGTTTAATTGGCAATCAGAAATGTGCTTCCTAGATGCAGGCATGTCACTGTGAAAGCACACCCGGGACGTTACTTTCTTTGGCTGAAGTTATTAATATATGTTGATTGATGTCAAAATGGGAATTAAATCATAAATGTGCTTCAGTGCCTCGGGCTGGTGTCTTGGCAGCTTCTTTAGCCCTGTCACTTTGGAAAGACAGTTCAGATGGCCCTGCCTCATTTTTTTGATGATTTCTTAAAGATTTCACTTTATCATCATTTGTCTATGAGCAGGCTTTGCACCCCATCCCATTAGTATTACAGTCAGAACAAAGTTCTTACCTACAAAGAAGCCATGGATGGATTTCATATTTGAGTGAAACAATGGGGTGGTACATTCTATAAAGCAAACAAAACAAAATAAAATGTTCCCCATTAGTGGTATTTACAGACATGTAACACCATGGCTGCTGATTGGGATCTATGTTTCTTTCCCATGGGAGCCTCAAAATTCCTAGCATCTGCTCACAGGCATAAAAAAGCATGGCCTTTTTCTCATTTCCAAGTTAATCCAATTTGAGTGTGGACTGAGAGGGACCAGAACTTCCCGAATGGCCTGGCAGAACCGGGCAGCTCCACATGGCATCGTTACCAGACCACACACGTTTTGTTTAATAGTTAGACCCTGTGCACTGGATGACAGAGCAGAAAAATCAATGAATTTAAAATTCCTCAGGAACAGCCACCTTCTTCCTCCATGCTGTGGAGGCTTTTATTGTAAGCCCATCATCTCTCACATGACTTTCAAGTCTCTTAGAGGATGGCACTGCCTCTTGCTGTGTCTTCTTCCTGGTTATTTCCTGCAACATTAGTGAAGCAATGTCTGTAAGCCCCAGTACACTCGTATCATTCTCTTACTTAAAAACAATTTTGGTTCTTCTGCATTTAAGGGATAAAGTGCCAAATTCAAGCAATTGGAATAAATTACTCTTAATAAATTATTCTTAAACCATCACACCAATCCTTCCCTCCAGCCTCTGCTGTAAAAACCTTCTTATCCTCAGGTGAGAGTGTGTTATGGGTGGATCTAGCCACATGCCACGCTGTCTAATGATGATCCTATTTCTTTTGTAGCCCATCTCAAATGTATCCTTCACCGTGAATCTTTCTTCATGTTTCTGGTTGGAACACGTTTTTTATTCTCCAGGGATCCCTCAACACAGTATATTCAATTCATCATGTGATATTTCAGTATTTTTCTACTTACAGATTTGTTTATTTGTTTACTTTGTTAGCCCTTATGGTTAGAGGGATATTATCCTTGATGCCTAGAACATAATAGCCACTCATTCAAATGTTTTGGAATGAATGAATAAATACATAATTTAATGTAAGTGTGAATAAACAAAAAGGTTGTCTCCATTTTCAAATCACTCCTTAGAATAAATTGCCAAGACTCATGTCATTATAGCAGAGTGGTGGTTGAGAGCTCAGACTATGCATTGAAACTTAGCTTCTCTACTTATCAGCTCTGTGACCTTGGCAAGTTACTTGCCCTTTCTCTGCCTCAACTACTTCTCTCTGTAAATGAGAATAATAATAGCATCTATGTATTTATTAGAGTTGTCATGAGGATGGAATACATCAATGTATTTAAAAGATCTTAGAAACTGGCCCACAATAAGTACCATGTTAGCATTAACTATTTTTGGAGACACCAGCTCTTCCTGGAATCTGATGTATGGATTCGCCACCATATTCAATGAATCACCAGGAAATATTAAACAAAAAAAAAATACAGATGTTGGGACCCCACCCCAGGCCAATTGAGTCAGAATCTTTGAGGGTGGATCCCAGGCATGAATTCCCTATCAGATATTTCAAATAAAGACATGTTTATAAAGTGTTTGTTTACAGAGGAGACTAGGGTTAAGGGACCAAACAAGAGATCATGAGGCACCCAGGAGCTAGAAACGGCGTGAAGCACCAATGCACGGAAGGAGGCAGGAGTGGGAAGAGTGTCACTGGAGTTGGAGAAGGCCCAAGCCCTGGAGGTGGGCTGCCTCATCTCAAGGGACTCAGCCTCGAGGTGAGACATAGCACCAAGGCAGGGAGATATGGGAGAGAACCACCTGACCTCTTTCCTATTCCTGGCTTTCCATGTCTGACTGGGCAAGCTCCCCATGGCAAAATCCAGCCATAATCCATCTGGAAAGAGAGCAAGGAGAGCCAGCCACCAGGGTTTAGCAGCCTTGGGTACAGGCCAGAAAGAGAAAGGCAGAGAAGCCAGCACAATATTAGGAGAAAAAACACCCCAGTTGCTTCTGCTGCAGAAGGAGGAATAAGACCCACTGATCCACGGAGCCGTCCTCATCAGACCTCTCTCCAGTTCCTCCAGCAGCCAAGGAAGAGAGCCACCCCAGCCGGAAAGCACGCGGGTGGCTTTCCTACACCGTATTCCTCAGGAGGTGCTTCCCAGGAGAGCGATTTCAGTCCTTCTTCTAGGATACCAGGGACTAGGGGAAATGGTTTCTAGGAAGTACCCTGACGACATAATCCAGTCAGTTTTAAGTATGAACTAACAGCTACCTTTCTTTCTAGGGTTGTGGGCTCTGGAAACTCAGGAGCCTCCCCCAATGAGAATTTGAATTTGAAATACACCCCCTTACATTTGGAAAGAAGCTCATGGCTCTTGCCTCTTTGTTTTTATCTAAGCAAATGTGTCAGAAGAGATTCCCCGCACCCCACCCACCCAGACTTCCATCGAATGTCAGATCATATGACTCCCTCTAATTTGTATAACCACATGGTGAATTTGGAGAGTAGAAGGTTGCACCGCACCCTCGGTGAAGTGCTTCAGTTTGCATTGAACCCACCAGCTTGTTTTCCCATCCAGTGTCGGCACATTTAAGAAGACTTCATTTCTGCCGCTTCCTTTCCAAAAGGGGGACGATATAAATCACAGGCGCAGAAGTAACTAGCAGTTGTGACATTTTGTTACAGAGTTTAATTACATGAATCATAAAATATTGCTACAATTTTCCAAACTGTTAAACCTTAATTAATATGAACCCACAGGGACCACCTTGATGGTTCTAAATATTCTGAATCACTACTCCTACAGTAGTGCTTCCGTCCGCCTGAAGTGCTTTGTAATTTGCAAAAAGTGATTAATTATTAGAAATGAAACCAGACAAATTAATTTAATATAAATGAGGCTGTACATGGTTTGATTAATTCTTTTTAATTACCTATATGTTATTTTTTCAATAGTTGAACAAAGAACCCTATTCTTCTCCTGCATGTTCATATTCATTAATCTCATTAGCACAGAGTATTAATATAATTTTATCGCACATTCCAGAAGTACGGCACATTGACAAACCGTAATGAATCGTGGCATTAGTGTCCTATCACTACATTAATTTCAAGACATGCCTGGCTCATCTGTAATTTACTTTGAGACTTCGTTTAAAATGAGCTGAATAAGCGTGTAATTATGACATCTGCTTCTTTTCAGGTACCTCTTTGTAAATCAGTGACAAAGGAATAGCAGGTTTAAATATGTGTTAACACTTGGATAGCATGTATAATTGCAATATGGTGATGTGTAATAAGATTAAATTAGACCGTACTATACCTGACACATGCAGGAACATAATTGAACTATAGTCATTGTTACAGTAGAAGCAGCTGCAAATTACTAATATTTGAATTGAGGAAAGTAAAACTGAGTTAGAAAAGCAGATGATGAGGATAGCTGTCAATGAGTCACCTAGAACATAACCATATCCAAATAGGATGCAAACTCTTGGTTTTCAGCCTCTTCTCTCCTTGTGGCTGATAACAGTTGGTCATGAATTTCATGACATTTTCCACAAGGGTCCATTTCGGATGTCACTGGGGTATGACCTGACGCTGCATATCTTGCATGCTCAGCGCTTCTGTTCTGGGCGGGCCGTGAGGTGGGCGTCATGCCTGCAGTTCCCATCCTGAGCCTCGGGCAGGGAATTAGAATTCTAGGATTGAAATCTACAGACTCCACATGGTTAACCCCAGATTTCCCTGAGCAAGACGCCTGGGATGACAAATCACTTGAGATAACCTGGGAAGTGAGGCAACTCTGATATTGGCTCTCAGGGAAAAGTTAGGCGGAAAAGATTTAGGGACTTTGAGTCCTCTAAAGCCCATGCATTGTTGGTCTAGAGAAGAAAATCATGTTTTCTATTATAAATCTTCTCTTATCTTTCCTGAAAATGAAGCCTTATGTCAGCCTTTAGGATTTATTCAATGTTTGGCAAGAATTTAGCATGTACCAAATCTACCCTGTTATTCCTGGGCAAAATGGGGGGCTCACTTAGTCGTACAAATGAATTCTTTCTTTTGGAAGCCCCTGAGTGTTTGAGTACAGAGCTTAATAGGAACCCAGGAAACAGTGCTTTTGAGTTATAAAAAAGAATACACCAAAGGAATTCAGAGATGTATCTCTAAACAATTTTAAGAAATTAATGAAATCCCCACACCAGCCTTTTTAAGTTGGTGGTAAGGAAATATAAAGAGGCCCTAAAAAGGAGATGAAAGGAACCCTGCTTCATCCGAAGATGCCTGTGTGAAATGCTGATGCAGGGCCCTTCTAGGGCCCTCGTGCAGAGTTGACAAGAGGACGGAGGATGCATTAATTATATGGGCTACAATGTTCCATTACTCAAAAGTAATCTCATATTAGCAGGGATTGACTTCTTTACTGAACACCTAAAATTACCTTCTGGGAGAGAACGAGATATTTATGTAGTTATTTTGATGGAAATATTGACCATCAGACTTTCAACTTAAAGATTCTCCATTTTGATGATATTAAAGTGTGTTGTCAGAAATCAGCCATGACCCTATACGATCTGGGAGATCTGTTAAAAAATAGATTCCTTGACCCCACCCCAGAGCTCAGGGATCAGAAACTCTGGGTATGCCAATTTGTAATCTGCCTATTTAAAAAGGTCCTGGTGATTCTTAGTACACACTTTTTAAAGTATTCTAATCTCCTCATTTTATAGAGAGGGAAACAAAGGAACTCTAGAAAGGAAAGATGCAGCAACAGAGCTGGGACTAGAATCCTGATAGCCTGAGCCTGGACTTCAGCTGGCCTTTCCTCTTATATTGTGGGTGTGTGCCAAGGTAGAAGGCTGGATTTCCGTTTCAGCAATCAGTGGGCACCCACACTATCATCCCTTGGTCCACTGAGTTGGTGCTTCACTATATCTAGGAAACAGATGCTATAATAATAACTGTCTATGGAGGTAAGTGAGCGTGCCACAAACTCATGAACTCATTGTTTCTAGATAAATGTATGGAATGATCATGGGAGATTTTTCTGCAAAGTTTTGGAACAAAAAAGAAAAATAAAAAATATGACTTTCAGTTTGCAGTGAGGGGTATTTCAATGTCAACTTTTTTCCCACCCAGCCATTCATTTTACAACCTTATCAGGCTCCTCCTATATTCCAAGTATTACATTCAGCACTAAGATTACAACAGTGAGCTGTTAACCCCAAGAGGAATCACTTAATCCCTGACCTCTTTGGCTCTCAAAAGTGATTTAAAATAAAAAAAGCCTATTACATGGGTTGTTTCATCTCTTTTCTTCTATGCTCAAAACTGTGTTCCCCAAGACATCCTAGTATAAAGGATCATTTAAGGAAACTCATTCCTCCCCTCCCACTCTCCCCCTTAATGGAAAGTTTATGTGTGAGTAGTGGAGAAGAAATTGTCATTTAGGGCTATTCTGAATAACTGATCCTATCCTTCCTAAATGCTTCCCACTTCTGCTTGTTCAGTCCGCCATGAAATCCCTGTGTCAGCAGTTCACTGTGAGCGTCTTCAGATAAAATAGTGTTCCTTTCATCTCCTCTTAGCTCTTCCTCATCCTTCCTGTTATTGACATGGTTGCCTGTTTACCAAAGGTGTACTATTTATCGTTTAAATATTAAATAATAAATGGCAAACTAAATACAGTATTCAGAATGATACAGTTTTCATTCTACATTAGAACTTTTCGTTTTAATGAAACTCTATCTTGGAGTCTCTAGTTTCTTAGGGATCAGAATGAATCAGGCCAGGGTTTATTTACACAAGGGTGAATGAGAGAGAGTGCATATCAACCTGATAGACTAGGCTATGCTGCTGTGACAAATCGTACAAAAACCTCAGGGACAGAAAACAGCTAAGGCTCCGTTCCTCCATGGTCAGAGAAGTCTCCATCATGAAAGCAGCTGTTGTCATCCACAGTGAGTTCTGAAGCATTTGGGACAGAAAATGAAAGCTCCAGTCCAGATGTGGCCCATGTCGTTTCACTCCGACTCACAGGCCAGAATTAATGCCACAGCTCCATTCACACAAGGCGCCAGGAAGCACAAGGGTACCATACGCCCGGGAGAGAGAAGAAGGGAAAGATTTGGCAAACAGCACTAAGGGCTAGCACAGAGTAACCAGAGGTTATCATCTTTGTTGAGGTTTCCAATCTTCTTACCAGAATGAGGCTCCAAGTTGAGTAAAACATGTAGCTCCAACATGAATTTCTTTGCTGAAAATTGAGCATCTCACCTACCCAAATAAACTTATACTGACTTTATCTCTCCTTGAGTGAAAGTGGAGTTTCTTGGAAAATTACAAGGAAAAGCCAGGCCCATCATGTCGCTAATTACAAATGATAGTGAAGTGTGAAGAGGTAAGCTCCCAACTGACTTGGAATAATCTTTTCTTGTGTATGGAAAGCAGGAAAAGAAAGAGACCAGTTTTTGGTATGGTACAGTTCTTGCAAATCAAGTTGAAGATTTAGGCGACAAGTCAGTAGTCCAAATAATATAATTGTGGGTCTGCAGAGCAGATAAATGGGTTTTTTTGCTCTTTGGAACATTCGAAGTTGTTTTGAAACCACAGGGTTCTTTAAACACGGCATCCCCTGACAGAGTGAGCTATTTCTTCCCAGAAGAGGGAAGGTTAACGTTTTCATAATAATGGGGGTTTCACCTTCCCAACATGGATGCAGCCTTCTGCAATTGTTTTGCATCTCCTCTGGGCTTGTCTAGCTATCTAAAAGTCACAGTGGTGGGAGGGAGCCAGTGGGAAATCGCCACTACACTCTAAGCCAGAGCTGCTGCTCTGGACTTTCGTGTGTTTAGAGCGAAAAGTCTATGATACACTAGCTAGTCTTAATATCTAAGGCCCCTGAGATGCCTACATTATTAGGATGCAAAGAAGACACAGGAATCTCACATTCTGCTGGCCAAAACTGTAACTTGGAAAACCATAACGATATTCACTACAGCCACATACATGCTTTACTTGTGACTCAGCAATTCCACTTCTATGTATGTATGCAACAGTATTGACTATATCTGCTCACCGAGGACTTATATTTAAAAAAGGACTTCATAGTAATAGTTGGCACAGAAGCCCCAAAGTAAAAATAATGCATATCAAATCAACAGTTGAATAGATAAAATGTGGTATATTCATATAATGGAACGCAACACAATAATGACAATACTAAACTACTACAGAGTGAATCTCCATATATACTGTAGAAAAAAATAAGCCAAACAAACAAAGAGGATATGTTCCATTCAAGTAAAATGCAAGCAGAAGGCAAAACTCATCTGTGGATGTAGAGATAGAAAATAGCCGTCACCTTTTGGGAGAAGGGGCATGCAGGCTGGAGCCTTCTGGGATACCAAGATATTCTCTGACTACATCTGAGTGGTGATGATGTGGCTTTAAAATGCACCAGTATACATAAATTTTCTTCTTCTTTTTTTTTTTTTTTTTTTTTTTGAGACAGAGTCTCGCTCTGTCATTCCAGGCTGGAGTGCAGCCCTGTGATCTTGGCTCACTGCAACCTCTGCCTCTTGGCTTCAGTGATTCTCCTGCCTCAGCCTGCCAAGCAGCTGGAACTACAGGTGTTACAGGTGTGTGCCACCAGTCCCAGTTAATTTTTGTAGTTTTAGTAGACAGGTTGTCGCTATGTTGGCCAGACTGGTCTCAAACTCCTGACCTCAAGCAATCTGGCCTCCCAAAGTGCTGGGATTACAGACGTGAACCACTACGCCCAGACTACTTCAATTTAAAAATAAAACTAAACTAAGTTATGTTGGTTCACTTAACCTATTAGTTTAATATGTACAAAGCAGGCAGACACAGGGGTGTGTGTGTGTGTGTGTGTGTGTGTGTGTGTGTGTGTGCGCGCGCGCATGCGCACATGCAAGCCTTAATTAACTATCTGAACTGGTGGTTTAGTAACTTAACAGATAAGTTACTTGCTCCGTTTACTTAACTGTAAAATAACAACAGCAATAATACTTGCTCATAGGATTGTTAAGATGGTTGGATTAGGAGATATGTGCGACTGATGTAAAAGAATAAGATGTGTGTTTGTATTTATGGGCTTGTACAAATTCCCATAAATACACAGATATGAAAGAAGGAAACATTCCTGGTTGCCCATTTATTCCATTCACTCAATTATTCAGTAAACATACATCAGCAGTCCACTCTGCTAGGTACTATTTTATGGGCAGGCTGCAGAGTGGCGACCAAGACAGATAGATCTCCTGTTCTCAAAGCGTTTACATTCTAATTGAGGAAGACAGGTGATAAAAGCAAGTGAACAAACAGATAAAAACGTAATTTCAGTTTAGGAAGAACAGGTGATGGGAGACAGAATAACTGCAGGTGAGAGCGGGTGGAGCTAATTGATTGATGAAATCAGAGACCATCTCTCTAGAGAGGTGGCATGGGGCTGAGACTTGAAGGATTAGAAGGAATGCGCCCTGGGGAAAGCCTGGGAAAGAATGCTTTAAGGAAGAGAACAGCAAGTGGAGAATCCTGAGATGGGGAGAGCCCATGATGTGTGAGGATTCGAAATGGGACTAGTGACAGTCTCCATGAGGAAGAAGAAAATAAAAAGGGAAAAATGGGGCCAGAGGGGAAGAGAATGGAATCTGATGAGGTTGAAGACATAGGCAGGAGAGGCACATACACAACCCTGTGTGCCAAAGAAAGAAGTTTAATTGTATTTCCAAGTTCATCTGGACACAACCGAAGGTTTATTAAGACCTGAAGAGTTAGTATTTTAAATATATCACTCTACCTCAATGAGTTGCTTTAAATATAGTATCTCTAAAACAGGTTAGACTTACTGCCCTTAAGTTGTTGGAACTGTAGTTCTTTTGTGGGAGAGAATTGAATTTATTTGTTAAAAAGCAATCTGGTCAGGTACAGGGGCTCATGTTTATAATCCCAACACTTTGGGAGGCTGAGGCAGGAGGACTACTTGAGGCCAGGAGTTCGAGAGCAACCTGGTAACAGCGTCTCTACAAAGAATAAATTAGTCGGGCATATTGGTATGTGCCTGTAGTCCTAGCTACTCAGGAGGTTAAGGTGGGAGGACTGCTTGAGCCCAGGAGGATGAGGCTGCAGTAAGCCATGACTGTGCCACTGCACTCCAGCCTGGGTGACAGAGACCTTGTATAAACAACCACAAAAACAATTAAAACCTCAGCAACTAGAATGACGTAGAAAAAGTAAATATATGTGTTTCCAGGGCAGTTGGTTTGTACTTAAGAAGAGGGTTCTTCTTAGGCTTCTGAGAAGGGAGCAGAGAGACTTGGAGGCTGGTGGGATGTTGTGAAGTCATCAGTGAAAAATATGGGATATGAGCCAGTTAGAAGTTTCAAGAATGAAAATGCCTAATATTCAATATAAAGTATGGTTTGTTGTGATAGAAATACCTTCTCACCTACCTTCCAAAATTCCATGAAGTCTAGTATTCTCATGACCTGGAAGTTTGTGGAATTTACGAAGAGGCTGGAATTCATCCTGAGATGACATGGTCCAGTGGTCTAGACTGGAGGAAGATACAAGGAAGAACAGGTGTCAGGCACATATGGCCATGAAGTTTCCAGAAAGTCTCAGCAATTGTGATTAAGGGTTCTGCCTGGATGACAGCATGGATAGAAGACATAACAATCTTCACTTCAGGGATCCAGAAGCCCATGTAACATCTGTATGCATTTCATGTCAGTTGAACTAATGAAAAATAATGTTCTGTTAACCTACCTTGATAATCTCTTAGTATACAGTGGAGGATATCTTATCCTAGGCACCAAAAGGATCGGATGCCACTTCTAAAGTTCTCTGCCCAGTATCAGCATTCCTGGGAAGCACGGTGAGCAATTAATCTGGGCACAATGAGGAATATGTTATCCAAGCCGTGCCGAGGCCTCTGTGATGGAGAAGCGAGAGTAGAGGCTGAATGTCTGTGATGCTCTGAATCAGCATCCTGCCTAGTGAGGGCCAGAGACACACAGAAAGCTTCTGGCTTTCTGGGCTTCCTTGTCTGTTTTCAAAGTGGCTACCTCCTTCTCTTTATCCAGGTGTTCTCCAAGCAGGCTACAATGCACTCAAAAGTCTACAAAAGTATATGCATATTACACACTTCCAAAACGTACATGAGGGTATCATCACGTTATACTTTATAAAAAGTATAATCATATTTTCCTGCCCAGAGATGATGTCTAGTTTATGTTCATCAGAGTCCTTGTGGGCTGATACTTTCTACCTGCACTAAGAGGCAGTAGATGGTGGGGCTGGAGGCGCATACTCTGGAGTTAGACTGCCTCTCACCAGCTGAATGACTTGACAGCTTACAGGGCTTCACTCTCTGCCTCAGTTTTCTCATCTGAGACACAAGAATAATTATGATAGCTGCCTCATAGGGTTTTCATAAAGATTAAATCAAAATATACTTTTATTTATAAATAAATATCTTCTAAGTGATTTTACAGGTAATGTATGTGTATATATATTATAACTATATAATAGTGTACTGTATATATATGTGAAATTAAAATAGCTACCTAGTAAAGTTGTTATAAAGAGTAAATGAATAAATATATGCATAATCATTTACATATCCATCTCCTAAGTAATTACATATGATGTATGTTACATATATATCACTATATTGTATTAGTGATTATATATATTATTACTACATGTTACATCATATATAACCACCTAGTGTATATATATGCATATATCTCATACACATAGATACATATATGTACACAAACGGCACTTAAAAGGATGTTTGCATAAACACTTTGTAAGTTTATATAATCAATTATTTTCCTTAACAGACCATGAATTGGGGACTCCAACAGAGGGCTGACGATATCTATCTTTTGTGGCTAGCATTTTCTCATTTTCATTTTTTTGGAGTGGGGCTAGAAGGTGTGTGAAATGAACCTCAATCTTCCCTCTCATGAACCCAGAAAAGATGCATTTCAGAGCAAGAAAAGGACATCCAAGTAAGGCCATCTCTTGCCCATGGCCTGGTATGAAATATAAAACACTTCAAGTCACTGAATGGGTAAAAGAAAATAAAACGGAAATCCAGCCAACTCACCAACATTCTGAAACTAGAATAAAGAAGGAACGAAGTTAGGAAAGAAGTGGGGCTGTGAGTGGGAATAGAAGGCTTATGTGAGAGCGAGTGGCAAACACTGCATCTTATTGAGCGAGTTTAATAGGCTCTGGGGGCTTCCCAAATCGGGGTTAGAACACATTTTTAAAAGGGAGAGAAAATGAAACTCTGATAGACTGTGTAGAGGGGATTATTCTTCACTTCAAGTTTTATTTGAAAGAACTGAAAGACAGGGTCCAGAAACCCTAGGGTTTGGCTGGTGAAAAAATAATCAAACAAAACATTTATTTTCACTGATTTCAAGGGACTTGCATGACTCTGAGGTTGAGAAAAAAGTGAGCAATGGAGGCAGGAGAAGGCCTCACCTGGGCAGGCTGGGAGTCTAGGGGTGGAGGAAGAGAGAGGAGGCTGATGGAGATGCATGTCCCCTTGTCCCTTCCCTGTGTACCTCTGGAAGGGATGTCAGCTGCTCCACCCACATGGGAGGAAAGATGATTATTTGGTCACTGCCTGTTGGGTAAGGCCACATACCATAAGCAAGTAAGATTTCTCCAGAAAGAAATGGGCATTCCCACTGTGTATCCCCCAGGTAAGAGGAAGGCATGATGCTGAGAATCAAAATCCAGTGGCCTTGGTGTCACGTGTCCAAAGAATGCCTCTTGGTTTATGTGTCTGTATTGAGGAATCTACAGGGTCTTGGAGATGTCTAAAAGACAAGCCTCTGCCACAAGAGCTATGTCAAAGTTACCTGTAAAGGACCCCAAGCGGAAGAGGAGGTGCATTTTGTAAACCAGTTAGCCAGTCTGTAGTTTCTCTCTTATTTCTTTTTACAACACCCAAGTGGACACTGCAAGAAGGGTTCCATGCTTGGTTTACTACACTGCTGTCATCATCTTGAAATTCTCCATACTTTTTAACAGCGTGCCCTGCGATTTGTGCAGTGAGTACTGCCTCCTACTTAGGAACTGAGACACTCATTTCCCTCGCTGTAGAGAGTGTTGACTAATGACAGCTTACAGCTATGACATTACCCTGTGGAAAAGAGCTTCCTTCCCAAGGTTAAACCCTCTCCTCAGGGACAATGCTATACCCAGCATAGATTGGAGGGTATGAAGACCCAGCTCCCTTGCCTCCAACCGGGACAACTGGAAAAGGACCATTCTTGCTCCAGAGCTCCCCGTAGGTTAGTCTGAGACCTCTGTTGCAATTGCATCATGGTCCAACATCTCCTGTCCACCTGGGCTTTCCTCATTCTCTTACAGGTGTTTTTCACTAGAGGACTCCCCAAGAAACCTTCTGCATACAAATATCCCTCTAATTTTTGTCTCCAGAAACCCAAAGGCACCTAGCCTATTCTCAGGTATGCTACAGAGAATCAGGGACAGAATCTTGGACCCACATGTGGACGAGGAAGCTAACGTGGTGGTAGTAGCAATCATCAGTGAAAAGTCCCCCAGTGTAAACTAGAGAAAACGGGGTCAGAGAGGTTAATGAATTGCCCCTCAAGGCCACACAGATGGTAAGAGTTTGAGTCAGGATCCAAACTTAGGTTTCCTGGCCCCTAATTAGATTCCTTTACAATAAGCTATGAGAAGTTGTCACACTTCTTAACCCCACAGGGAGCCTGGCAATATCTAGTTAGCACTACATGCAATGGAATTATTTGCATTGTCTCCTCTTTCCAAATTCCAAAGTACTTTGTTGGAGACTTGCTGGTGGCTCTTGGTATGTCACCCCTTGTATAATGTAGAAATTATCCTTTCCTTGGAGACAAAATCAACCAATTTCTTCATCCACATTTAGGAGGACACTTGGCATTTCTCCAAATATCTCCAGTGTTCTATTAGTCTGTTCTCACGCTGCTAATAAAGACATACCTGAGACTGGGCAATTTATAAAGGAAAGACGTTTAATGGACTCACAGTTCCACATGGCTGGGGAGGCCCCCTGGTGGAAGGCAAAGAGGAAGCAAAGTTGTGTCTTACATGGTGGCAGGCAAGACAGCTTGTGCAGGGGAACTCCCATTTATAGATCTCATGAGACCTACCCACTATCATGAGAACAGCAGGGGAGAGACCCACCCCCATGACTCAATTACCTCCCACTGGGTCCCTCCCATGACATGTGGGAATTATGGGTGCTGCAATTCAAGATGAGATGTGGGTGGGGTCACAGCCAAACCATATCAAGTATTCTTCCAGGTTGAACCAGCAACATCCACCTCACTTGAGGACCTGTCAGAAAGGTAAATTCTCAGGCCCCATTGCAGACCCAGGAATGGTGTTCCAGCCAGGCTTCCCAGCATTCTGCTGTGCTAAAGATCCACTGCTCCAGGGATTTGGTCTTGGGGCCTTGCTTGGTCTGATGTGACTCTGAGCTCCCGCACCTGCTTGGTGTCAGTCTCCCTTATGTCTTCCTCTTGTAGCTAGTTCTTAAATCTTTGCTTTCTGCAAACCCAAACAAGCACCTCAGTATCACTGTCCCCCAAATGCCATTCACACAATGCAATTGGATATAGCACATTTTACCAAAGAGAGAGAAAAAAAGAGGAAGATGTTGGGAGAGAAGGTAGTCTTCCAGAAAAATCCAATAAAAACCTAAAGCAGGCTGTGGACATTCCAGATCTTCTGACTTCCTCAGCCACAGGGAATTGTCTCTGGTTGCCTCTTTTGTTCAACTTCCAGCCATGTTTCTCTCTCCTTCTCACCTTTGGGCCTCCTGACTTCTCTTCTTTTGCTAATCTCCTATCCTTCACTCAATACCTCTTCACTTCTCTCTTTCAGGTACATCTTCATTTCATCAAGGGTTATCTGGCCAGATATAGTGTAATCCCAGCACTTTGGGAGACTGAGGCAGGAGGATCATTTGAGCCCAGGTGTTTGAGACCAGCCTGGGCAACTTAGCAAGACCCAATCTCTATTTTTTTAAGGTAGTTATCTGTTCAATACTAAAATGACCCAGCAAGAGGAGCTTGATGCCAGTACTTTGAGCAGCTATTATTCCTGGGGCACTTGTGACTCAATTTCTCCTTGTCTAGCACCACCCAGTACACCATCTAGCAGTGTCCTGATGCCACTTGTTATCTAAAACAGGTGCTGCCACTTAGGTTATCAGTAAATCCCCATCATCTTGGGCAAGGCTGGATGCAGTGCTCCTGAGGATGGCTTTGACTTTCATGTACTCCGAGGCCTAGGCTTAACCAAACAGCACTTTGAGCTCTCAGGCACAGTTCTGCTGAACTGTAGAATCTCAGTATATCCAAATTAAGGAGGTCCAGGCAACCTCCTCTGAACAAGAAGAGTAGAGAGCAAACCTTTTGGATCAGCAGAACCAACCCTAAACACATCGTGGTGGAGACACACTGAGGCTTTTTGAGTCCTTTGTTTCCTCTTGTCTCTACTCCCTCATCCCATAATTCCACTCCAAGCACCTATGTCTTGGTTCTCCATGCTTTCACCTATTCTCCAGAATCCAGAATCCCAGGTATCACCTCTCTATGGCCTCTTTCTCTCGAGAGCAAAACAACAAAATCCCTCCCCCTCATTCATCCTAACTCTCCTTTGCAAGGTAAGGAGCTGATGTGATGAAACTAATTCACGCTATGTAGCTAAGGTTTATTTAGATTTTAAGTAGGACCCCTCCAGGAAACTTCTGTTTTTATCCAGGCCTTCAGTCTTCCATTTAAGACCTTAGCTGGTAATGTGATCCCTTTAAGTAGCACATTGATCCAGTGCTCACTTTTGAAATGTTATAATTGAGAGGCAGCAGCATAGCAGAGAGATTAAGCACTGTCACTGCCAGGATCTGAACCCTAGGTCCACCTTCTGCTAGCTGTGCAAATTTGGATAAAGCCCTCAATCTCTCTGTGTCTCGGGTTTTTTTCAATCTATGAAACAGACATGATAATGGTATTTGATGAAAACAGTAATTCATATAAGAAATTTGGAGCTCAGTGAAGACAGGCCTTCATTACTGTAATGAGCTGGTGGGGCCCTGCTGATCAGGGATAACACTGCAGGGACTCCAGGAAATCAGACATTGCTTTGGAATCTAGCCCCATTCCAAACTATGCAAGTACCCAAAGTTACTTCATGCTGCTCTGGAAAACAAAGAACAAATTTTAGTTTTGTGTATTAGGTGCTTGGTTTTACCAGGGCCAGCATTGTTCCAGCACCCCTGTGCCCAGCCCCTCAGCCCAGTTTGGATGTCCTCTTCGTTCCCCTCTGGTGGCATATCTTCCTGCCTCTTACTTCTCTGCAGGCGTCTTTCCCACAGCTCTGCAGGGATGCGCAGAATGACATGGGGCTTCAATTGAAAAATGAGTGGTTAGTTGTGATGACAACCCAAACCACAATGCTGTCAAGAAGCCCTCACTGGAGGAGCCCATGGGAGTAAGAGGAAGTCCCACAGCCTCCCTATAATTTGTATCACACCAGGGAAGGGCAGAGTGGCTCCTACATGACTAAGATTCCTTCTGTTCACACACGCACAGCCCATTGACAGAATTCACTTGGGAGACCAACTCCGGAAATGTTTTCAAGGCAAATGATTAATAGTAACAGGTCAGAATGCTTAAAAACCTAGCTCTACACCTTGCAGATCAAAATCCAATGCCTGAAGTAGCGAATGAATTATATTCCGCAGCAGAACCACCTTCTTCTGGCCAAGATAACTGAGGCCAAAAAGTTATGTTTAGCTTATTTAGCCCGAATTATATGCCATGCACTATGCTAAAGTCTGCATTGCCAACTTCTCCTGGAACCACAATAGCTGTCTTATGCAGTGTGTGATGTTGTTATCTCTTTTTACAGTTAAGAAAATCACCCTATAGAAGTTAAGTAGCTTTCTCAAAGTCACACACTTCCTGGTGGAGCAGAATGGAACTGGAGCCTGCCACCAAAATCATGTTCTGAACCACCACATCATCTTGCCTTTTAATAGCCAGCTCTGTGCGATCCAGTTATTCTAGGGCCCCCTCCCCGTCTTGAAGTCAAACCTGCTGTCTCAGGGAGGATCCGCTATTTCTTCCTTCATACTCCATAATACCATTTTTATCACCACTCTTAAAACACTATGTTATAATTACTCAAGATTGTCCTTGGCTTCTGATCGCAGCTTCAGCTGTCTGAGAGCCGGAGCCAGATTGCTTTAACAATTGTGTGTTCCCAAGCTCAGGACAGGGGATTGCACACAATAGACACGAATGAACGAGTGGATGAATGAGTGAATACAAGACCTCCCAGCTCCTTTTCCAGTGCTCTGTCTACCATTTTCTATAGGCCAACCTCTTTTTGTTGACCTGAAGTATTTTTTTCCTTGGGATCTTGAACATCCTCTCATGATATTTAGAGTGAATAAAAATCATTTCCCCTGAGATCTCACAAGACTCTGACCAAGTTTACAAAATAAACAAAAGCATCTCATTTGCTTTCTTACCCCTCAAGACGTGTGTAATTGTCTTGCAGTGCAGTTGGCAGGAGGAAAAAAACAAAAAACAACAACAACAACAACAACAAAACTGATGCTGCTGCTCTCGGGCTATTTGAAAATATCGGCCAAAGTGTTGCACTCTAAATGATTTTAAGTTAGATGTATAATTCTAGGACTGACATCCCCCCAGCAATTGATACAATTAGGAGTGTTTCCCCAGAGTGACTACTTAATATTCCTGTAATAACCTGAGTTTATGAGATTTTGGGACCTGCTTCTAAGTATCACTGTAAGATGCTTTAGTGTATTGGGTGTGCCTCTTTGTATCTTGTCTTTTTCTGATCATTTTCACACCATTGTACTCATAGAATTTAATTTTACATACAGTGCTTTTCTATTAACATTGTTAATATAAGCATTTTTTAGGGTTTTATAATGTGTCAATGCTTCCACTTCATGGCTCCTAATATTTCCAAGTGAACGTATCATAACTTATTTAGCTTTTCTCCTATTGTAGGACATTTATGTTGTAGCCAATATTACAGTCTTACAAAATAGAAATGTGATACACGAACCCAAGGAGGGAGCTTTCTCTGAGCTCTCTTCTTGGATTGTTTCCTTAGGGTCAATTCCCAGCAGCCTGCCATTTATTCTTGGTAACTGGATTTGTGAGCAAGAGATGAGCTCACCAGGGGACAAAGAGCAAGAGAAGAAACTTAACTCACTAGTCACTGAAGACACTAAAGATTATTGTTCAGCTGGAATATGTGCCCTATTCTAGAGGAAATTTTCACACTTTATTTTAATCTTTAGTTTTTAATCTACTTGAAGAACAAAAGCAAGGCTCTCATTGCAAAGAATGAATCAATGTTAGTATAAAGAAAAAGTTAATGACTACCTTCTACCACAACCCTCCTATTCCCACCCCACTATGATGACAGATTTTAACAGCCTGGTGTGTATCCTTTCATGTATTTCTCCTTGCTTATAGAAATAAACGCATGCTTATAAACATATTTGCTTTTATACAAATAGGCTTATATACAGCACACTATATTCTCCATAACTTTTTCTCTTGCATTTAACAAATACACCATGAAAATCCTTTTAGGTTAATAAGTAAAGTGCTGGATTATTCTTTATAAGAACTGTGTAATATTCCATAGCAGAGTTGCACCACAGTTTATTTAGCCATTTTTGAATTAATGGAAATTCAGGTTGTTTCCAGACAAATGAAGTTTCTACTAAAGCTACTAGAAAAAATTTCTTTTTGTTTAAATTGTCTTTAAATATCACCTCATATCTTCATTTCTTTCTGGCAATTTGCAGTTACTTTATCATAGAGTGTATGTGACTTTTTTTTTCTTTTTTTTGAGACGGAGTCTCACTCTGTCGCCCAGGCTGAAGTGCAGTGGTGCGATCTTGGCTCACCGCAAACTCCACCTCCCAGGTTCAAGTGATTCTCCTGTCTTGGTCCCCTGAATAGCTGGGATTACAGGCGCCCACCACACCCTAATTGGGCGTGGTGATGTCCATGTCTGAGGACTGTCATCGAATGTAGAGTTTCATATACCCTTCCTGGAGTTACCAAGGTTTTTCTTTTACCAATTATATTGAGAGATAGCCACTATTTTATTTGCAAGAAACACATATTGCTTGTCCACTGTGGCCCTACAGCAGATCTACATATATAACCTAGAGAATTATAAAGAAACGCAGAAAAGAGAAGCTGGAATAATAAGAAAACCAGTCTCTCTTGATTAAAGAAGTTAAATAGTGAAGTATTTAATTTTACTAAACAAAGGCTGATGAATACTAACTAGGTACAAAACACTGTACTGGATTGTGATGTCCTCAGAGAGTATAGTCTATTAGGGGAAAACGGAACTTTGCACAAATGACACAGGGGAGGGAAAGAAAATGGGACAGGCAAGCAAAGTGTAAGGATTGAATATGAAAGAGGCTAAGCTCAAGCTTCTTCCAGGAATGTAAACTGAACTGTTTAGAGTTATTTTAAATCTGAAAAGAGAGAATCCTGTACGTTTTAAAATTAATAATAATCCAGGTTGCGGCAAAAGGAAAGGTTAGAGTTAGAAAGCGATCTTTCGAGCCATTAGTGGTTCCTGTTTGTGTGCCAAGCATCACTGTCTAGCTTAACAGTAACCACTATTATGCAGCAAAAGTAATATAAGCCTTGGAGGCAGCAAAACCTGAGTTCAACTCCATGATTCATGGGTTCATGTATTCTTTCAATCAGCAAGCACTCACCTCAAGCAAGGCACTGTGCAGGCATTGTGGATACAGCAGAAAACAAGACAGTTACTACCCCAAGGGGAGGTATAATCTGGTGGAGGAAAACCGACAACAAGGCAGACATTTCAGATGGTGATGAGAGGTACAGAGACCATAAAAAGGATGATGTGAGGGAAAGAGCCAGAGGGCTCTCCCGATCAGACAGTAAGGAAGGGGCAGGCTGTGGGATGTTTCAGGTGATACCTGAAGGGGAAGTAGAAGGTGAAGGTCAGGCACGCACCTGTGGGGAGAATGACTGAAGCAGAAGGAACAGGCTGGTGTGCACAGGCACAGAGGGAGAGCCCGAAGGGCAGCTGGAATGCGGGAAAGGAAGAGAAGAGTGGGACTGACTGGTCCAGAGGAGGTCACAGGTCAGCTTGGCGAGAAGCGTCTTCACTCTTTTTAATAAACTGCAGTGAAAATCTATGGGAAGGTTCTAGGCAGGGAGACATCATTCAACTTAAAGTCTTCAAAATCACACTCTGATTGCTACGTGGGAAATGTATCGAGGAGGCTTGTGTGGAAGCAGAGCAAGCAGTTGGGAAGCTAATGCTGGTCAGAGATGATGGTGGCCCCAGCCCTGGGAGTGGCAGAGAGGCAGCCATCCTGGAACCTTCCACTGAGAAGCAGTGAGGCTCCTGCAAGCCAGTGGCTTCACCTCTCAAAACCCAAATTTCATCATCTGTTGAAATGGAGATAGTGATACCTACTTTCAGAGGCTGCTGGAAGGGACCGTCTTTGACCTGTAGGCTGACACCTAATACAGTGCCTGGCCTATCACATGTCTCTCCAAAAGCCAGCCATTTCCTCATATGCTTGACCTCTCTTAGGCCTCATTGGAAACAACAAGCAATTCAAGGTCATTGCTATAGGCTGCTAGAGACTGAATACTCTAATGGATTCAAATGAGATCAACACACAGAAGGAAATGAAAAGGAAAAAAATATGTAATGAAATTCATAAATTCATATTGACATGTTGAAGAAGTTTCAGTGAGACCAACAAAAAATGAAGGTTTTGAAGGTTTTGATTCCTGTCTATCCAATCATAACATGTCCCAAGATGCTGTGTGCACAATCACCAACCTTGTGAAATCCTATTACAAGAGGCGGAGAGATAGCTGACAAAAATAGGGCTTTGTGGTTTTTATCCCCAAATGGCCTGTGAGTGGGAGAGACCCTTTATGTCTCTGGTAAACTTGAGCCCTACTGCAGGTGTTTGAGTTTATCACAGAGAGGAAATGACTTTTTTGACACCTAATTTAATCTGAAGCTATTCACAGTTTAAAATGTTTAGTAACGGTGACCTTTTTAATGACTAACACATTGCAGGTGGTCCTGTTGTGACCAGCAGTTAATGTTTGCCATCAGGAAGAGAGAGAGAGAAAGAATTAAATGACCACTCCGTGGCAGTTGTCTTCGTATTGCAGGGTTCAAAGGACAGCTGGGTCTGAATGGAACCATAGTTAAGTATCTGTGAAAAAAGGGTGAGGGTGTTTCTCCTCAATAGGAGAGCTACTATCCTTTTCTTGGTCATTATTGGAACTAAGTTGTGGGCAGAACATCTCAAAAAAGAATTATAAACCAGACACCACTTGCTGCTGGCCTGGGCTCTGTGTGTATTTTCTTTTTGGAAGGACAGATGGGTCTGTGATATTTCAATGGCCCAAAATGGAGAGAGGATTGTTTTAGTAGCTGACCATTGACTGGATTTCTGGGGTTTTTACAGACTTGTAGGGCCACAGAATGTCCAGATGAAAATCTGCCTTCCTGGATGAGGTGGAGGAAGCCTAAGAGAGAGAAAATAGTTGACCTCACTGTGTTATACCAGATCTCATGCCACCTACTGGGGCTCTTGACAATGCCTTGTCCGCTATATCCAATGTACCAACAAGGAGGTTTCTTTTTTTTGAAATGAAATCTTCCTCTGTCACTCAGGCTAGAGTGCAGTGGCATGATCTTGGCCCACTGCAACGTCTGCCTCCCGGGTTCAAGTGATTATCCTGTCTCAGGCAGGCACACGTCACCAAGCCCACCTCATTTTTGTATTTTTAGTAGAGGCGGGGTTTCACCGTGTTGGCCAGGCTGGTCTTGAACTCCTGACCTCAGGTGATCCACCCGCCTTGGACTCCCAACGTGCTGGGATTACAGATGTGAGCCACTGCACTCAGCCAAGGTTTCATTTTGATTCCATCCCAAGCCAGGTGATGTGTGGGCTGCTTGATGATTCAGGTGACTTGGATCGGACCCATATGTGGTCTCAGACCATCTTTCAGGGCTTTCCCATCAGCACCACCCTCTGAAGGTCTCCTTTACAGAGACTACAGTAGCTCATCCCTCAGGCATAAAAATACCCCGAGAGTGTCCCTAGCTTACAGGGCAGTGTGACAGCACACTGTGCTGGCAGACACCATTCTAAGTCTACAGTTTGTGAGCAGATACATAATTCGGTGTCCTGACTCTCCCAGCACGCCCTGTCCTGGGGCAAGCAGAGTGAACTTGCCTTCATGCACAGAGCTTTTTTATAGCTCAAGGCAGTCCATTTTATTGTTTCAGTCTTTCCCCTCCCCCTCTGCATCCCCCACCACCTTCATTCATCCTGGAGGCTGCACACCCCCCAACCCACTTTGGTGAGAAGCAGCAGCAGGATTCAGGAAAGGAGAAGGTGTGAAGAAGCTGTTGCTGCTTCAAGGACAACTGCTCCTCTGCTCAGCAGACTGGTGCCCTGCTCCTCCCCACGAATGGGATGTGGGTTTTTCCAAGTCCTGGTTGATTCCCATGGCACTTGTTTGTGTTCAGACTGGCCAGCCCTGCTAATTTCATTCTGAAGTAATTTACATCCCCTCAGTTATTTGTGTTGAGTTAGACCTCTGAGATCTGTGCTCACCAGTCTTGTTCTGACTGAAGTGTCTTCCTAGGTTGTTGGTATTACATACAAAAGCCTTCTTATTATAATACTTATACCATCACACTTGTAATCCCAGCACTTTGGGAGGCTGAGGTGGGTGGATCACCTGAGGTCAGGAGTTCAAGACTAGCCTGGCCAACATTGTGAAACCCCATCTCCACTAAAAATACAAAAATTAGCCGGGTGTGGTGGCACACACCTGTAGTCCAAGCTATTCAGGAGGTGCAGGAGAATCGCTTGAACCTGGGAGGCGGAGATTGTCGTGAGCTGAGACTGTGCCACAACACTCCAGCCTGGCCAACAGAGTGAAACTCTGTCTCAAAGTAATAATACCTACACCAAAGGAAAAGCATAGAGACCACACGAAGGCAGACAGCGGATGGTTACTACAGGGAGGTTTTCAAGGCATGTAATGAGATGCCCTTGTCTCTAAGGAATCTGCAGGGTCTTCAGGTCTCCCATAAAAGTGTCAAGGACTAAGCCACTCAGTGTCACATATTAGGCCTGGTCGCCCCGCTCACTCTATTTTAGAAGTTTTCTTGTATTTTTTTCTATCTCCACCTCTTAGGCATGATTATTATTTAAAATCGTTGCATTCTAAAACTGGATTAGGATGATGATTGCACAACTTAGAAAATCCACTAAAAATCATTGAATTGTATACTTAAAAATGGGTAAGAAAAGTTAACTTCAAAAACTCATCAGCTGGGTGCAGTGGCTCACACTTCTAATCCTAGCATTTTGGGAGGCTGAGGCAGAAGGATGGCTTGAGGCCAGGAGTTCAAGTCTGGCTATGGTGACATAAGGAGACCAAATCTCTACCAAAAAAAAAAAAAAAAAAAAAAAAAATTAGGCATGGCAGCTTGGGCCTATGGTTTCAGCTGCTTGGGAGGCTGAGGTAGGAAGAGCACTTGAGTGCAGGATGTTGAGGCTGCAGTGAGCTGTGATTGTACCACTGCACTTCAACCTGGATGACAGAGTGAGATCCTGTCTCAAAACAAAACAAGCAAACAAAAAAATTTTTTTAAAAAAATTCATTAAGGTATCCATAATTACAATTTGTAAACTTTTTTCTTTATGTTTGTTATACTTCAGTAAAAGAGTTTATTAAAGAAAAACTTTAACCTAAAAAATAAAAGCATTGGAAAAGTCAAATTTGTATTTTGTCTCTTATTGAAATCACACCTTAGTAACATAATGGCAGAGAAAGAAAAGCTGGTTCGTATATGGAACATCTTGCCTATAGCCTATGGTTATTCCAGAACACTTAAGCTATTAGGAGAATCCAGTCACTTAATACATCCTACCAATAAATTTAAAATAATATAAAATAAAATAACATTTCAAAATATAAGGAATGAACTGTATTCATCTAGTGGCATGCGTTGGTGTAAATTCTATATTTAGGTTCCACGTGCATGATGTCATTTATTCATATTTAAAATGGCACATGAAAAAAATCTAAAAATATTTGCATTCCCTCTCCTTTCTAGCTCATTCTCACCCTGAGATTTTTTACTGAGCTTAGGAACAGTTCAAAGTTGCTACCTATATTAATGTGAGTACTTTATTGTCCTGAAATTACGGCTTTTGAAGTTTCTTCCTTTCTGAAACAAAAAAGAAAAGCGATGGTTGACATCAAAGAGGAGACATTCTCCTCACTAGCAATTATGGTCGCTTAATGTTACTCAATATCCACCCAGTTGCAAACTGCCTTTGCTTTTTGTAACATGTACTTATTTTGATCAACCCCTTTAGAAAAAGTATCCCAAAGTACCCAACTACCTATAAAATTCTCGCTGGATTCTTCCTGGTGGTGGTTGTTGTGAATCAAAATACTCCTTTAATAATGCATTCTGCCATATATGATTGCGGGTGTTTTTTTCTTTTAAAGAAAACATTTAATTACTATTGGGGAGTTGTAACTGTTAGCTGTGAGTTACCAGATGTGAAACCAGACACAAGGGTGAGATTTTACAATTTCAGCACAGCTGCTTACGACCAAATCTGGTTTAGGACACCGTCGATGGATTTAAAAACATTACATTTATATTAAAAATAGCAGCCCAGCCTCATATGCAGCCCAGCTGAAGGTCTTCTTGGCAAACTTGTTAAAATCAGAGCGAATCCCCTCCATCAAAGTCCAAAAACAGCCAGTACGCAACCGGCCAATGACACGTGCTGTCACTCCCGGCCCACGCCACCCCCCGAGCAAACATTCTCATAGAGACACATGTGTCTGGGCCTTTTGTCCGAATTCTAAATTAAACCTCCAATTCTTTTCATTTGTATATTATGTGCGCTGAACGCCAGGATGTAAAGGCTTAAAATGCACCAACAGTTTGTGCAGGCTTGAAAACCTTAACTTACTGCACCGATGATTTGAGACAAAGGTGTTGTTTTGTCTCTCTGCCCACCCCCAACCCCCTGGCATTTGAGTTTTTACAGTGTAGGAAAAAAAAAAAAAATCACTCTCTAAAGCTTACTTTTTCTTCCTTCCCTCACCCCACCCCCATGAGTTCTTGAATCTGCAGCTATTATTCCAGGCCAAATTGTCGCCATGCTTAGTGGAGCGTGCGGAACCAGGCAGGACAGCTGAAATAACTGCGAGATGGCGGGTACTTTGGCCCCCACACCCGGCACATGGGAGAGCCTGGACTCGGCCTCGCCTCCATTTCTGCTACTAGTTTAACTAGAGTTTTGAGAGTTGCCAAAAATGTGTCCAATGAGTGGCTTTTCGTTCTTAAACCGGAGGAGTGGGAAGAAGTGGAAGACTTTTAAGTCCGTGTAGGTCTAAGGCACGTTGGAAGCCCTACTGCTGTTGAAAATCTGGCCTCTCTAATAACTAATACATGGACATGTCTAAAATGTATTCAGACTGTACAATGAGGTATCCAGAGAAGGGGGCTCTATCCTTCTCTTCCCAGACCCTTTATCTACAACTGCCACGCCACCTCCCAGGAACATAGCATAGCATAGCATAGCATAGCATGGCATAACATAGCATAGCATAGCATAGCATAGCGTAGCATAGCATAGCATAGCATAGCATAGCATAGCATAGCATATCAGTTCTTTTAGAGCCTTCTAACTTTTTCCTATATGTAGTTGAGCAAATGCATATGCTTCTCTCTGTATATATATACAAACTGTATGCATTATACTACAATTTGTATGTCAACTCATGATAGATCTCAGAGATCTTTTCATATCTGATCAAAGAGCTCCCTCATTCTTTATAAGGTGATGAAATATTTAATCAAATAGAAATTAAGGCCACATTCAGTTTTTTTACTTATTGCATACAAAGCTAAAAATGAACATCTTCATTTGCATATCTCTTTATATGTGTAAATACAGCTGAAGGACACGTTCCTAGAGGTAGCATTGCTGGCTTAGGTGATTTACGTATCTTTTTAAGAATGCATGTATGTCTATTTTCTTATCAACTTTTGGTTGGTTTGGGTTTTAAAAGTCTTCTTGGCAAACTTGATAAAATCAGCATGATCCCCCTCAAAGTCCAGAAACAGCCAATGACATGTGCTGTCACTCCCTGCCCACCCCAACTACAAGCAACTCCCATGTGAAGTTTTGTGGTCCCCATCAAAGTGAGTATGTCATGCACACGCACACACTCATTCATTCGTTTGCTGTTTCACCCACGCTTGTTAATATCTTGGGAATTCTTAATATAGTATATGTAAAATGTCTACCTTACAGTTTCAGTTGAGGATATAGTAACTGCATTTGTACTACGATAGTGTCACCCACAGGTTACACATATTTCCTATTCTGGGACACTCTCGAGGTCCCTACCACTTCTCATTGGCTCTTGTATTCTTACACAGGCTCTTCATGCCCCTGCCTCCTCCTGCAGTCTTCCATGCAGCAGAGTAGTGGACCAGAAAAAGCACCAGCCAGGGTCTCCAGAATTGTAACATGGGCTGAAAAAACAAGCATGGAGTTCGTCTTTGCTAGAAGTTAAGTTCAACATGAAATGTGAAATGATAATATCAAATCTTTAGCAGGGAATGAGGAATGGGTACACTTTTAAAGTATCCCTGCTTTTCTGTAGCCTGTACGCTATCTGCTTTCCTAGTAACATTCTGAGTAAATTTATTTACAGTGAAGCTTGGGGGTGTGGGAACCAGGAGAGAGAGGTGGAGAAGCCTGTGTGAGAGTGAGAGGGTCAAATGTCATTTGGGTCCAAAGACAAGGCCTAGATCAATGCCTAAGTCAATATAATTGGGCTTTCTAGGGATTTACAGTTAAGTAAATGGTAGTGTGATCTTGAGTAAGCCACTTTTCCTTTATCCGTTTCTGTTTCTCCATCTGTAAAATCAGTGGATTTGATCAGATTAGCAGTTCTCCAAGTACCTTCCACAGTGCACTGGTCTAAGACAGTCTTTCTAAGAATAGAATCTAAAAGTCAAATATTTTAAATAAAACAGTCAACTTCAGGACCTCTTAGAGATTTCGAAACCTTAGCAGGTTCAAGGCTCTGAGAAGTCTTTCGACAAACAGCTGTTAATTTTTCTAAGTCTAGTGGTTCCCAAATGCATTTGACAAAAAAATTGTTTGTGGATTCCTTAATAATGTTCTGTGGAGCTCACTTTGGGAAATGTTGGAAGTTTTCTATGGTAACTTCCAGTTCAAATATTTTTTTCTTCTTTTTGGAGATGGAGTCTCTCCCTGTTGCCCAGGCTGGAGTGCACTGGCGCAATCTTGGCTCACTGCAAGCTCCGCCTCCCGGCTTCAAGCAATTCTCCTGCCTTAGCCTCCCAAGCAGCTGGGACTGCAAGTGCACGCTGCCACGCCTGGCTAATTTTTTTTGTATTTTAGTAAAGACAGGGTTTCACCCTGTTGCTCAAGCTGGTCTCGAACTCCTGAGCTCAGGCAATCCACGCACCTCAGCGAGATTACAGGCGAGAGCCACCGCACCTGGCCTCAAATATTTCTGATTAACTGATTAGCTGTTCACTAGTTCTTATAGAACAGTCTTTCTTCCTCTTCACCTTCTGCAATTCTATCATCACATATACCTACATCCAATGTTAGTCTGCTCACCTAGCACCTGAGGGTGAAAACCCTGCCCACAGCACTGGAGCCTGCATACAATAGGTGCTCAATAAATGCCTGGGTGTTGAGGTGCTGGGATCTGGGGCAGGAATCACTCCTCAAATCTGTTAGTTTGACTCCCTGCAAGCTTTTAGGCTTTGCTGAAAGACTTTTAGTCTTTTATTGCCTCATTTTTGTCAGTAATTTCTTTATTGTCAGTTATTATATAGTGTCAATATATAGACATATTATATATGTATATATATCATTATATAATATGTTCTCATTATACATTCTCTAATCATATACAAGTATCTAGAAAACAGGCTGTATGTAATCCACTTATTACTGCATCAACTTTTACATTTAAAGACTCAATTTGGCTGGGCGCGGTGGCTCAAGCCTGTAATCCCAGCACTTTGGGAGGCCGAGACGGGTGGATCACGAGGTCAAGAGATCGAGACCATCCTGGCTAACACAGTGAAACCCCATCTCTACTAAAAAATACAAAAAACTAGCCGGGCAAGGTGGTGGGCACCTGTAGTCCCAGCTACTCGGGAGGCTGAGGCAGGAGAATGGCGTCAACCCGGGAGGCGGAGCTTGCAGTGAGCTGAGATCGCGCCACTGCTCTCCAGCCTGGGCGACAGAGCGAGACTCCGTCTCAAAAAAATAAAATAAAATAAAGACTCAATTTGATGAACAAATGCATAAGTGATTAAAGAGGAAATTTGAAACAAAGAGGCAAAAAGAGGCAATTCGCATGTGTTGAATACATGTAAATTTGGGGGAGGTGGTATAAAGAGGGGAGGGGAAGGCAGGAGAGATAAAGGAGAAGTGAGGAGGAGAAAGACAAAAGAAACCAAGAGAGAAAAGAAGAAGAATTTTGAAAGGAAAAAATATAAACAGGTCGTGCTTGGAGGGTAGAGCATGAAGATGATTTGGAAAGTGGGTGTAAATGCAACTGGACTTCTGTGGGACTGCCAGGTTCTACAGGAGGATGATCTGGCTCTGCTGTCTCACACTATTATAATAATAACACCACCTGGCCCATAGTGGGTGCTTATTGATATTTGATATGTGAATAAACAAGGACCATAACAATAATAACTAGCTAAACTTTCATATGCATGATCTTATTTAATCTGTGCAAAATCTCTAAAAGTTGGGTAATAACTCATTTCTGAGATGTGGATTCTGAAGCTCAAAGAAGCTAAGTAACACATCCAATGCACAAGAGCCCAAGTCAGCTTGACTCTAAATCCCATTACTTCAACCATACACTGCACCCTCTCTTTGAAACACAGCCTCACCTGAGGGGCACACCATCTGACCACGCTGCTTCCCTGAGCTTCAGGGAGAAGCTGTACTTGAGGAAGTAATAGCTGGGAAACCTGACATTTCCCGTGCCCCACCACCCCTGTTTTTCTAATACATACAAGACAAATGCCTGAGTGGGAGGGGAAGGGTAGAATATAGTGACTTTTGAGTGGCAGACATTCACTCATCTCACTTCTGAAAGGACCTCCATTGACGGCTGATGCGAAGCAGCCAGTACAGGCCTTGTTGTAAGCAGACCCTTCCACGTCCCATCTGGGGACATGGTGGCAACACTGAGCTACTGAGAGGGCCATTTCTCAAGCAAATCTTCAGCACGTTTTAGAGGATTGAGGGTCTGCACTCTCCCATCTGCTGCAATTACACTTTCCCCATCCCCACTGCCCGACAGCCCACTAGCCACCTCGCCTCCTTCCGCTGGGACCCATGGCTTGGAAGATCAGGGGTCCAGGGGGAGAAACCTCCCAGAGGAGGATGCTTATTTAGCAAAGCCTCCAAATTGCAGATTATTACTGTAAGATACGAGCATCTAAAACGGAAATGCTCAAAGCATTGACACCCTTGCAATGCTTATGATTGTTCTACCAGCCCCTCATATTGTAGCTTAGAGAGAGAATTAAAGCCCCAACTGGACCCTCTGACCCATCCTATCACTCAGCATATCCCCTGACCTCCTGACTTCCCTGTTCTCCAGCCTTCAGGAGGTGTTGAGGTCAGCCTGTTAGGTTCTAGTACTTTTGTGTGTGCATCTGGCCCTGGACAAAGAGGGCAGAGAATAATTTAAAGGATTTCAGAGAGGCAAATTGATCTACATAGTAGAAAATGGAGCCAAAGAGAGGTGGGAAGACATCAGCAAGAGGCAGAGAGAGAATTAGACTCACGTGGAAGAAACAGAAAAGAGACCAGAAGTTCTGAGAGGCTAAGTGGGATTTGGTGAGATGGAGAGAAAAGAGGGATTTTATGGTGATTTGCTGGGTGGATGTCATGCAATGCAGTTCCCTCTAGCTTTTCAAGAAATTTCTGTGATCATTTAAATTGCTTTTTGCATTTTTAAAAATGTTAGACTGCTTTTTAAAATGTTGTCATTACAGACAGCCACAAGGCAGATCCCTTTATTACAGATGCAATATCATCTGACTTGTTTGGAAACTTTTTACCAGCTCCAACTTTAGCCAGCATTATCCAGACACTGTCTCCATTTCCCCACTCCAGTGCACTTTGCCCAGTGACCCCTGGATTGGGAGGATATTGGGAATCCTAAGAATAGGCACTGAGAGAAGGATACACAGGTTGCGTATACCTTATCTAGAATAATTGGGACGAGAAATGTTTCAGATTTTAATTTTTTTTCAGAGTTTGAAATATTTGCAGAATACATATGGGTTAAGCATCGCTAATCAGAAAATCCAAAATCTGATTTGAGCATTTAGGCATTCAAAAAGCTTCAGATGTTGGAGCATTTCTGATTTTGGACTTTTGGATTAGTGATGCTGTGCCTGTGTTAGATTCTTTTGCCTTTCTCTTCCTCTCTTACCACAGCATTTTCTGCTTCTTTCTCCAAGCCCTCAGCTGTTCTACAACTCTCTCTCTTCTTTCTAATATCTTTTATATTCTTTTCTTGTTTGTCCCTTCCCTTCCTTTTTCTTTGTTTCTCTCTCTTTCTCTGACTCTTTTCCGTCATTTTCCATGTCTCGACACCTTTCTCCACCTCTTGGTCCCTTCTTCCTCTTCCTTTATTTCCACCTTCCTTTCCTCCTCTTCCTTTTAGCTCTTCTTTTCCATGCTTTCCTTTTAGCCCAGTGTCCTTTGTGGGCAATGGCTTTACTCACTGGTGGCATCAAGGCCAAAGTGGTTGCAAGACAAAACACGAGTGAGTCATCCAGTAAGCATTTGCCATGGCAAAATCCCCCCAATGAACTCTAGAGGTGTAGAGACTTAATCACCTCTGGGTTTGACCAAATCACATTCTTCCCATGACATTCTGCCAGAGTAAAATGATTGATGGATGAGGAAGTCAATCTGAAGTAGAGTCTCCATCTTATAAAATAAACATTTTGAAACACTCAACCCCCTCAGGATATGCAAAATCCCACTTGGATCTTGCCTGAGTATTTGGGCAGGAACTTCTGAAAAAAGCTGTAATTCTGGAAAACCAGTAGAAGGAGAGGGAGTGTGTCAGGAATTCAAGAGTAGTTAAAAAGATAAAGATCTGAAATGTAGAGAGCCTGACTGCATGGCTGGCCAGTGGGATTTCTTAGCCACAGAGAGTGGGTAGGCCTTAAGTGAGAGCTGGAGACTCTCCTGTGAATCCCGCACCTGCTTGTGTCTGACTCCCTTCTGGGCCTTAAATCTTAAACTAAGTGAGGATTGGGGATAAGATTATATGTGAAAGTTCTTTCAGTGTTCTGTGATTATATGATGATCAGTTTTTATAGTCAGTGCCTACCTAAAATAGCGAACAGGAAAGTATGGAGCTGATCTGCTCTGTGCCCAGCCCTGCCCTAGGCCCTGTTCTGCATACTACCATATTGCCCTTAGAAATCTTATCTATCTGGAGGAGAAAAAAAGCAGGTTAAGATTAAAAAGAAATGAGTTTTAACTCAGCATCAAAACCAAAAAGAAAAAAAAGAAAAGAAAGAAGAAATTGAGAAGAGAACAAAGGGTAGCAGTAAGTAATTTTCACTGAATGGACTAAAGCACAGATAATTACCTCCCAGTGAAGATGGGACCCAAGACAGAATGAGAACATCTCTTCGGCTGGTTGGGGAGAAGGCTGGGATCCTTCCGACATAAAGGGGTTGTCAGGAACAAAAAGTAAAAACAAAAACAAACTAGGACAGTAAAAATAATATAAAATAAACAGACTCAAAGGCCGCAGGGATGATTAAGAACTTTAGGAACTTGGGAGGATTTTGCTAAACTCTCCCAGCAGTTTTAGGAGTGAAGTAGAGGTGCCCAGAAACCTCCCTTGCAGGTCTTGAGAAAGGCGCCTGGAAACATGGCTCTAAGCGCCAGTTACAGCTGTACCGTCTCTTCGAGGTGAGAGTTCCTCCATTAAAGTGTCCCGTTAAGATAGGTGGCCAACAATAACTGGAGAAATTCCACTACAGCTGCTGTAGGTCTCTTATAAAACACACACACACAAGGAAAGAGGGACGCTGTCAAGAACTCCAGCAAAAGTAAATTATTTTCATGGTAAGTAAAAATAGTACAGAGAAAACATCATCATTTGGCTTATTTAAATTTTTTAATTTTTCACTGAATTTGTTTTAACTACTGAGTTTTGTGAGGGATTAGATAATGACAAAGAGAGGGCAGCTTTCTCCAGCAATATGGAATAAAAATGGCAGGCTTTGGGATTGAGTCCAGGCTCTGACTTCAGCTGTGGGACCTTGGACAAGTTACTTAATCTCTCTAAGCTTTCATTTTTCTATTGGTCTTACTCTAGAGAGCTTTAGTGAGGATTGCATGAGTTAAAATGTGTTAAGCATTGACGACAGTGCCTGTCTCGTGGTGTTTTAGTTCTCTTCTGCTTCTGTAACAAATGACCATAAACTTTAAGAAACTCAAATTTATCATCTTAACAGTTCTATAGGTTAAAAATCTGCTACTGGGCTAAAATAAGGTATTGGCAGGACTGTGTCCCTTTCTGTCAGCTGGAGGGGAGACTATATACTTGACTTTTCTAGCTCTTAGTGGCTGCTCACCTTCCTTGGCTCATGCACCCTTCCTCTGTCTTCAAAGCAGCAACATTGCATTGCCCTGACAATTCCCCCATAGTTCCATCTTCCTCTGGCCACACCTGGGAAAGAATATCTGATTTTAAAGAGCATATATAAGATTAGATTGGGCCCACTGGGATAATTTAGTTTATCCCATTTCAAGGTCCTTAACTTGATCACATCTGCAAAGTTTCTTTTGCTGTTAAGGTAACATATTCACAGGGTTTAGGAAGTAGGTAGTTTTGGTATTTCTGCCTAGCACAAACAGTGTGTGCTCAGTTCATTTACTATTATTAAGAAGTGAATTTCCAAATATCAAGACAGATGAAGTCCTTTCTAGAGCTGTAAAATAACTTGAAGAGTTATTTCTGAAGGGAGGGAGAATATGTATGTATTTTATAACATCTAAATTAAGAAAAGATAGAATACCAATTTTAATTACAAAACTATTTTGCTTATCAATATGTTTTCTGAGTTTAATTGAATGATAGCTAATAGTTATAGGGTCTCTACATGCTCTAGACATCATTTTAGGAGATGTTTTTCTTTCATACGTACTATCTTATTTAATCCTTATAGCAACCTGCAGGGTATGTAAAATTATCGACTTAGACACAATGACAGAATAAGCTCAAATAAGTGAGGTAATGTTCTCTAGGTCCCACAGAGAGGAATAGCTAGAGGGTGGAATAGCTAGAATATTTCTTAGCATTGAAGTTCATCTTCAAGTTCTAGTCCAATTCTATCATGGAAGGAATACCTTTTTGAGTTAACCAGCCAAACTTTCAAGGTGTGACTTGAGCCTCTGGAATCATATTGTTCACTCCAAAGGCCAACGTGGAGACCTGATTATGGACAACCTCACTCTAGTACACTCTAGTCATTGTTGGGGGTTCAGAGAGGAAGCATGGACCCAACTTCCAGACTGGGTCCCTTCATAAGGGCTGGCTCTGGGGCACAGCCCTGTCCCCCAGAAGCATGACCACCCAAGTCAGCATTCAGTTTACATCCCACCTTTCCTCTATGAGCAGAAGGCAGAATTGCATGTGACTACCTGGTTTTCTATAAAAGCATATAAAATTTCACACTTATGATAAATGCCCAGGTCTAGGGTTTCATAAAACCATTTAGTGTATTAGAGTCTATTAACCAGACTGAAATCATGACCCTCGTTTAGCAGTTATAGACTGTGGCAGCACTTAATCCATATGCGTTGATTTTTATAACATTTATGATCTGAACCAGATCCCTTAATGCCTAAACTCATAACTATTGGCTTGAAATATGAGCATCTGGAAAGCACAACTGGCAGAGGCCCATGTGATGTTGTAGGAGAGAGCTCATGTTAACAAATCTCTTAAAGAAAAGATCAATTTGGATATAAAGGTATGCAGGAAATGGGAAGCTCAGTCCTGACAGTCCTGTAAGACACTCTTGGTTACCTATCCAATATTTATTACCCTTGCTCCTTTCTGCCAGGCTCCAGATTTTATTAAAATACCTACCCCCAGTCTCTGTACACCCTATCTGACTCAGGAGAAGTTGGATCCTTTGTCAGTGATTGGTTTAAGAACCGAGGTTTAAGCAATGAGCACTTGTATTTTTCCCAGCAACTATTTTGTTCTAGGGATAAGCTCATATCCTGTATCGACTCAATCAAAACAATGGCTAGAGCTAATATTCTACAACTAAGGAGAGATTCTTTTTCTCTTCTGCAGACCTTAAACAAGTAAGCCTGTTTCCCTGTGCTAATGGAAGCCATAGTCCGTCCATGCCAAAATCCACCTGAAAGAAAAGTGGTTACACATGTTCCAGGAAGGTTGGAGATTTTTTTATCCCATATTCAAGCTAAGTACTTAGTCTGCCACGATTTATGGATACTGCCAGAAGACACAAGACTCCTGGGTCAGAGACAATGGAATTTGTTACTCATGGCACTGCAAACAGCATGAGCATTAGCATATTTGCATCTGGTCCCTGAGCCCAATTCCCACAGGGTGATGTGAAGCAGAACAGGTGATAAACTGCATACGTACCAGGAATTCTGAACTTATATCTAAGGAACCTACATCGTTTAATACTGGGCAGTTAGCATGCCTGCCCTGCAGTCCAGAGGGAGACAGATGTTCTTAAAAACATAGTCCAGAACAAAGACAATCAGTGTTACGACTGTAGCTCACTTACCTCTTGACTTTCTGTTATACAAGATAACAAATATTCTTTTTGTTTAAGGTGGTTTGAGAAAAGATCTTTTTTTGACTCACAGCCAAACTATCATAACCAATAAAACAACCAATGGTCTGAATTTTATAGGGAACTTCAAGATTCTTAGCTTTTAAAAGAGAACTGATCTCAGCCACTAAGCAGGCCATTTCACTAACTTGTGTTTATCTTTGAGAGGGAAAATTATCTCTGGTCTCTACTTGGATTATTTGATACCTCAATCAGCAATAGGAAATTTAAATCCAAAGAGTGATTTCCTCAGAAGGTGAAGGGTGGGGGCACCACTGTGATTTACCAATGTACAACTGTACAACCAAATCACATAAAATGCCATATGAAGGTTTTAAATATTGGAATCTTTCTGAAAACAACACTCAACATTAGACATTGGGTCTTCTGCTACATCATGGCTATCACTCCATCAAGGAGTGTTTAAGGCATTCCTATCAGACCTCTGCTTGAAAGAATATATTTCTCTCTACCTAACCATGAAACTGCATATTAGAAATATTAAACCACAAGGATTTTCCTGAAACAGTATCTGTGAAGTTTAGCAGAGCAAGAAGTCTCTCCCGGTGCCACTGAAGGGAGGCCATCTTGGAACTGGCTTATCACAGTAGGGACAAGAGCACTGCTTGCTCCACCCATGGCTCACATTCGAGAAGCTCCTCAATTGTACACCCACAGGCACAGAGATATCAAATGCTAACACACTGGAAGGAAAAAGCCAGTCATCTTATGACAGTACATTTGTGCCTCAGGACTGTGTCATACTGCCTATAAAGACTTATAAATGATTATTTTTAATAATCTGTCATTATTTTCTTAATACACAATAAAAAATGATTGCATTTGTGGTGTGTGTGCATATAGGTCTGTTAAGAGCTCTAATTTGTTAAATGTAAATAGTAAAAATATATTATAATTATAAAATCTGTTTTAGAATGTATACATTTTTCCATACAATTAGAGCCTCAAAAATCAGACAGGAAACTGGACCCTCTTTCTGTTGGACAGACTCTGCCTTGTAATGACAATATAAAACATTTTGTAAGTTGTAGAAACTCTTGCGCGTGTTACCTACTATTTAGCTCATCTGTCACTGAGGCTGCCTGAGGGGCATGAACACTCCTGGGCGTGGAGTGGCCCTTGAGAACTGGGTGAGCTCATTGTACCAGAAACCCTCACTTGGATTTACCTGGGGCTCTGCATTTCAGAGGACTTTTTCCGGGTACCTCACTTCTTTCCCATCCCCCAGGAACCTGTTTAAATAAAGAATCAGGGTCCAAGTTCTTCTCTGGGAAAGGCTGGGCATTGCTCAGAAGTGGCATTTATTCTTCACAAAATACCAAGATGAACCAGGGCACTTCATTCTCTTCCCTTTGCTTTTCATGCTCCTAATATGCGACATTCTTCTAATGGTATTAATAATGCGTAGAAGCTGAGCTGCAAATTCAGGAAGTAAATGAGATGCACTGGCATAAAAGCTCTGTTAAAAAGCATTCTTTCTACATGATGTTCATCCAGTAATTTTTAAAATCAGTTTTTAAGATTTATAAGTGGCTAAGTCAGACCGCTCTGACTTCATGTGGGACAAATGATTTCGTTGCTATTAGAACTGATATGCTTCTCAAAGAACCTGTCTCTGCTTTTCTCATCTAACCTAAAACCCCATTCTCTCTGCTAAGTTTTCCCAGAGATTACGGTTTACTCTGGCATTATATAAACTTCTAAAATAGCAAGGGAACGTGAAATGCTGATAGGATTTAACTCTGCAGTGGAGTTGCTTAGGGGAGGCGTCATCACAGTAGCGGAATTACTTCATTTGGAAAATATGCCTTATTTTGTGAAGCCTCTTTGTCGTCTAAGAAAGGAGGCAGAAGAAGAATGGCTGGGGTTCATCACAAATTAAGGAGCAGCCAGGGTTTATCAAGATATTTTCAGTTACATTTGGAAAAGGAAAAAAGTATCTAAAATGCTTGTTACGTAAAGCTTCATATCGATAAGAACACTGAGAACGTGGTTATGGGGAAGGTTCAACTTGGGAGGGCTGTGATACTAAACTGAAATTGACAGAACAGGCAATTGGCATAATTAAGAAGTGTGTAATGGTAGAGTGGAAAGAAAGATGGCTTAATAACCTCATCATGCCCTGGTTCTACTCTACCTAGCTACGTGAACTTAAGCCAGCCACTTGACCTCTCTAACCTCTATGTTCTCATGTGGTTCCTAATATCCCTCTTTGGGATTATTAGAAGAGAATAAAATGAAATAAATGTACATTAACTTCTAAAGAGGTGTGTACCATGCATATGTCAGCTCTCATTTGTTCTTTATAATGCATAGGAGAATTACAATATAGGGAGGGGTCTTTTCCCATGGAGGCCCTCTGATAGGCTGCTTGCCACCTGCCTGCCTGAGAGCTGGAGGACATTGTGTCTGGTGTCTGCAAAGAAGCCCTCACCTACGAACATGCTGCTATTTGCTGTAGATAGCAAAGGTTCACAATAGTAAGCTTCTGTCTCCTTCCAGGGAGGGAAATGTATGACGTTGGGTATTTACCCACTGAAATCTGTAAATCGTAAATCCAATTTGTAGATACAAATATGAACTCGGGGAAAAATTATGCCTTTAATATCCTGGACCTCTTTTTTTTCTTTTTTCTTTTTCTTTTTCTTTTTCTTTGATCCCTGATGAAAGACATCCTTGTGCCTGCTTAAAACAAATGAAGTATCAAGGAAATAACTATGGCTCTGAAGAAGTGGGAGCTCTAAACAGTGTCTCCCAAACTGCTTGGTCCTGGAAATGGCAAAGAAGTAATCTTAGAGTGCCTGCCTGGCACCTTTGCTCCAACCCTTAGAGCGTGAAGTCTTGCCTCACTTCCTGACTGGCTTGAGGATGTTATGCAAGGTAATAGGAAGCTGTGAGGAGAGACTCGGTCTGAATATAGTGAAGCCAAAAAAAACATCGAACTATTAAGATCAGCACTTCCCCTCCTATTGGACTCCAGATCAGAGTTCAGAAGCAGGTATCTGAACAAAATTATATTTTAAGAGATTGGCATTTACATTAAAGTACCTATAAGGCTGTTATTGGAATATGGTTCCAATACGTACCAGTTATGGTACATATGGAATCAAAGACAGAAATGTAAGAATGCATTTATCAGAACAGGAGAACACTCTATAATATTATTGTTAATAATAAAATATTCATATGGCATTTTATAGGTTAAAATATTGCTTCGTTTTTCATCTCATATAATTCATGGCGTATCCCTGCAAACTGAGGAATGATTATTGCTTGTAGAAGAGGAAATTGAGGCTCAGAGATTACACGGTATAGCCAGGTCACACAGCAAATGATGAAATGGGAATTCAAATATAGATTTTTAAATGCCAAATTTTAAAATGTTTTCACCATATCATAGATAAAAATTTAATAGGAGAACAAGACCTAGAATGTTCTGGTGTCCCATGGAAAAATTTTCAGGTATTTCAATTTTAGAATCATTTATGTGGTGTCAGGGAGTTTTTAAAAAGTTATCAATAAAGGCAAAAATGCTGAAAGGTTTCTCAGAGCCAGTATTATGAGGAAACTCAAACCTGTTAGGAAATTGGTTATAATATGGAATGTGCATATTAAAATGCCATAAACTTCATTGAAAACTCTAAATATGTAACTAGTGTTTTTACTAAGTTCATAAAACATAATATTGGATACAGCATCTTTTGTAAATCCTTGTGGTTCATGTGTCAATTACCTGGTTACTTAGTAACCAAGTAATCCAGTAACCAAGGAGTCAAGCCATAGATTAAATAGTCCCCAACCAGGCAATAAAAAGGTCCCTGAGTACAAATTTGCAGAATTATGGTTTATTGTGTTAATAATCTCCCCATGTCTGTGGCTAGCCTTCCACGGATGGACTGGCGAGTGTGTGCTACTCTGGAGCCCAGCCGTGGTGCTTGCTATTTTGTTATAGTACCTGCTTTTAAAAGAGGAAATTAAACCACAAAGCATGCTCTGGCTTAAAGTCACTGAAGGAAATGAGGGGCTGAGCACACACCCAGCTGAGTTTGGGGATTCGGGGGAAGTCCAGACTCTGGTTAGGAGAGCTGCTGATTTGGGGTTCAGTTCTGCCACTTTCCTGCTAAGCTTTCAGGACACGTTTCACCAGTTGATTCTTGCTGGGATCCTCTGCATAGTGACAGCCCTCTACAATGATTCAAAGACTCCTTCAACAGATACTTGTGGGGCGCCACTGTGTGCCAGGCACTGTGATAGGCACAGGCAATGCAATTTTAAACAAGACATGCTCAGATCATTCACCCAAGGAGTTCACTGTGTAGGAAGCAAAGAGATGTTAATTACATAATGACATAGATAAATATACAACCGTGATCAGTGTTCTGCAGTGAAAGTAGATGGTGCTGTGAGAGTATCCTACACCAAGATGGAATCTAATGCAGAACAGGAGGGGGACAGTTAGGGCAAGATTTCCCAATAAACTATGTGACATTGAAGGAGAGCTGGCAATCCGATGGATAGGGAGAAATTAACCAGGGTAAAGAAGATTCAGACAGAGAAAAAGCTAAGAACAGGTCAGGCTTGGTGGCTTACACTTGTAATCCCAGCACTTTGGTAGGCCAAGGCAGGTAGATCACTTGAGGTAAGGAGTTCAAGGCCAGCCTGAGCAACATGGTGAAACCCCGTCTCTAATAGCAGAACAAGACCCAGAATGTTCTAAAAATACTAACAAACAAAATTAGCCAGGCATGGTGGCAGGTACCTATAACCCCAGCTACTGGGGAGGCTGAGGCAGAAGAATTACTTGAACCCAGGAGGCGGAGGTTGCAGTGAGCCAAGATCAAACCACTGCACTCCAGCCTGGGTGACAAAGTGTGACCCCGTCTCAAAATAAATAAATAAATAAATAAGCTAAGAACATTCCAGGAAGAAGAGGAAGCAGATGCAAAGGCCCTGGGGCAGGAGAAAATGTGGTATTTTCAAGCAATCCAATAAAAGCCAGTGTGGCTGAGTGCCATCAAGGCTGAACTGGAAAACCCAGGAATTACTGCTTCAAAGCAATGTGTGAATTTTGTGGGAAACTGAGAGGACGGGGAAAATAGAGTGCTCTTTACTGTGAGAAGCCTGACTTCCCACATAGAAACAACTCAACTTATTCTTTTTTGTTTGATTTTTACTGTCCAAAGCACTTGGATCTTGGTTATCACCTGTCTCTACAATTCATGCCCACGGCTTCAGTGTTCCCAAAATCTCTTCGCTGAATTCAGAGTAAATGGGAACAAGCACAGTGGCTCTTGCCGGTAATCACAGCACTCTGGGGGGCTGAGGCGAGGTGGGAGGGTCACTTGAGGCCAGGAGTTCAAGACTAGCCTGGGCAACATAGTGAGATCCCGTCTCCACAAAACACAAGAAAAAATTAGCCAGGCATGGAGGTGCATGCCTGTTGTCTCAGGTACTCAGGAGGCTGAGGCTGAGGAATCAGCTGATGCTTGAGCCCAGGATTTTGAGCCTGCAGTGACCTACGATCATGCCCCTGCACTCCAGCCTGAGCAGCAGAGGGAGACTATCTCTTTGAAGAATGAGAGGAAGGAGAAGGGTTTGTGGACGGAGTGACCAAAGGAGGAGGAAGAGGAGGAGAAGAAGAGGAAGAAGAAGGAGAAGAAGAGGGAGAAGGAGAAGGAGAAGGAGGAGGAGGAGGAAGAGGAGGGGGAGGAGGAGGAAGAGGAGGAGGAGGAAGAGGAGGAGGAGGAGGAGGCTTGGAATCTTGGACTATTCCATTTAGATGGTCAGTGACTGTCTGAGCAATCAGATGGTCAAGATCACCTACAATTGGGTTAATCAGCTTCCTGTTGCTAGAGCATGGGTTTGACAGCATAACTATGGAACAGATTTGATGGTGGATGCAGAAAAAGTTAGGCCACAGTCTTTGTACTCAAAATGCTGACTTCTCAATTTCAGTGACAGACTGTCATCCAAAAATAATAGAGAGCAGGAAGAAGACCAAATACTAAGCGTGCCCCAGGAGCACCTTGGTGGAAGTCAGATGCTAACTTGTTATGGTTTGGTTATCCTTTTCAATAGCTTATTTTAATGACTACATCATCGCTGAACTAATGATTCCGTGATTAGAATGAAATACCTTGCAGAAAACATCGTTTTGTCTTGCCATAAATGGTCATAAATTCTTTTTCAAAATCTATTTGCAGAGCTGGGGAGATCTAGCAACCCCCTGTGTCATCGGGTAGGCAGTTGTGTTCAGTTCATAGCTGAGCTCCTACTGTGTGCACAACACTGGAAAACCCGAGGTGAACCCCAAGAGTCCTGGTCTTTCAGGTGATCACAGTTCTCGGAGACGTGTGGATATCCAACCCAAATATAAGGCAGATGTGTGAGAATAGAACTTTAAACCAAGAGGAGAGAGAACCCAGGAGAGGAAATGAGTTCTCATTGGAGCATGGAGGACAGACTTTGTGGTGTAGTGCACTTGCACCAGAGCTTGGAAGAGGTCCTAGAAGATGGAAGAGGAAGGCATCCCTGAAGGTGTAAATAGAATGAACAAGCACAGAGATAAATGCAATGACCATGCACAACATAGTGAGAGAGGAGCAGGGGGACTTGGATATGCTTTGTTGAAGTGCACAGGTCCCTGTAAAACATCGGCTTTGCTGCCTCTTCTCCACTCATCGTTGCCGCTCCTTTCCTTAGTTCAAGAAGCAGTAACACACACACACGCACACATTTTCATCTTTGCGCACTCTCTGGTCACCAAGTAAGATGCCACAATATAGGACTAAGAGACTTGGTTCTAGTTTCACCTTTGCTATTGAGGGCTTGGGGAGCTTCGGAAAGTCATTTTCCTTTCTGAAACAAGGAATTGGACACATGGACCTGTTCTACCTTAAACTGTTTTGATTCTTGAAGAGAGATGAAGACAATACTAGAACAATATTTTTCCAAGAAATGGGGATAAGAAAAGGTAATTCTCTTGACCATGACCTGAAAAAAAAGAGAAACAAGAAGGATGGGAAAATTATTTCAGATAGATAGATAGATAGATAGATAGATAGATATAATTTTTTTCATAATTAAGAAGAAATTTGGGCTGGTGCTAGATCTTATAATAGAAGAGGTTATGACACCTCTTTAGGGCACGCAATATAGGTGAAGAGGCTTTTGGACATATCTGGTTTCCAGTTTTATCTCTGACATTTAGTAGCTCAATATTTCTCGGGTAATTTAACTTCACTGGGCCTTGCTTTTTCATCTGTAAATGGGGAAGGTCATTATATCCACTACTTTTAACTAAAACACATTAAGCATCTACCAAGTAATGGAGGTTGGGGATAAGCTGTTTATTTTATAAATAATTATTTCGTAATCCAGATTCAATCTCTGATCTCAAAGAACCGCCAGTCTAGTGAGAATTAGCATGCAACTATTATAAAGTGAATTGAGTGTGTGGATAGGGAGGTATTGTGGTAAGAAACTCAGGAGCAGCTTTGGTAAACTAGAGTAGAGCCGTCTACCGTCTTCCTAGGCTGAGGTCAAGGAAGACTTCCTGAGGAGAGGAAGACCTGAAAATGGGACAGGGGAAGATACAAGTAGGAGGCAAATTGTTCCAGGTAAAGAAAATAGGCTTATTTTTTAAGAAAAAAAAATACAGAAATGTAGCTTTTGTGTGCAAAGTGCCTTGCAGAGGGTCTAATCTGTAAAAAGACTCAATAAACAATAGCTGCCAGAGATATTATTACTTTCATGGTTTGGGGGCAATTAATTTCACCTTGATGATACCTTTTACAACCATTTTTTGTGCCTGTGGTTCACGTCAGTCTCCTTTGCTTGCCTGTGGTGGTGAGTGAGAAGGAAGCCTGGATGTACTTGTGCTGGCGGCGCAGAACCAAGCAGAAGTGGGTCCGAACTGGACAGAAATGAATGCATGAGGGTCTGTTCCCTAATTTGCCATAACGTGTGAGATGCCGGCTGTCATTGCCACAGAGCTCACAAGGTTCAGATGTTCTCTGTTTAACTGGAATACATAAAAATTCAAATCCTGGCCTCATAAATGTGAGTAAACAGTTTAATGACTTGCGTTAACTAGAAAGTAATCAAATATAAATGCAGGTATGTTCCTCATTTGCGTTTTTTCCATGTGGGTGAATAAAAATAAAAGTTCTCTCGGTGTGATATTGGAGAAGTGAATTTGTCATTGGGATTTTTGTTATAAAATCCTAATAAAGTCATGGTGATTTTCCACCCTGTGCTCACTGGCATCCGTTTTTAGGAGAGGAAACGCTGCATAGGATTTGTTGCCACGGAACCTGCCTAGCAGTCTGCCAGTAACTAGAACCTCGTGGCAGTGGTTGAACCTGTCTGAGTGATACCAACCTAATGGGTTAAAACGAGATGCTAGTGGCTACCTAATACCAACTGTAAAAAGTTGCTGATATCTACGTAATCCCAACTTAAACACAGAGTCATTCAGAATCAAGGGACTCTCTAGCAAAACCACGGACTAACTGGGCACTGTGCCTCCGCTAATCTTTGTATTTTTTTGTAGAGACGGGGTTTCAGCATGGTAGATGCTACATACACAATCAGTGTTAGATCTTTTCCCTCACTAAGGCTTGCCTCCCCATTTTCATCTTCTTCTAGAAGCATGAATTGGTTCAACTTATCTTGATTATGTTTTGAAATGATACACTCATATATATCTTAAGAATATGTATATTACTATGTATATTAACGTATGTTAGTACATACACATATTCATCTAAGGATACGCATAATGTGATACACCTTCATCTAAGACGGTATATTTATATGTATTTACTGTTAGATGCAAAGACTATACATATTCATATTGGTATATGTACATATTCATCTAAGAATACAGTACAGGGGGCCAGGTGCTGTGGCTCATGCCTGTAATCCCAGAACTTTGGGAGGCTGAGGTGGAAGGATTGCTTGATCCCAGAAATTTGAGATCAGTCTGGGCAAAAAAGCAAGACCCCATATCTACAAAAAAACCCCAAAAAGTTAGCTGAGTGTGATGGTGTGTACCTGTAGTCCCAGTTACTTGGGAGGCTCAGGAAGGAGGATTGCTTGTACCTGAAAGTTTGAGGTTGCACTAAGTGAAGATCATGCCACTGCACTCAACCTTGAGCAGCAGTCCAAGACTCTGTCTGAAAAAAAAAAAAAAAGAGGACAAGAGTATCTCCTTTTATTGTACTTTTCTTTATTGCACTTTCCAGATTTTGCATTTTTTACAAATTGAAGGTTTATGGCAACCCTGCATCTAGCAAATCTATTGGTGCCATCTCTCCAACAGCATGTTCTCCCTTTGTATCTCTGTGTCAACATTTTGTAGCACTAAAGTGTATGTATATCTTTTTTGAAACAGTACCTAGTTCTGCCTCCCAGGTTGTAGTGCAGTCGTGCAATCATGGCTCCCTCCAGCCTCTACTTCCTGGGCTCAAGTGATCCTCCCACCTCAGCCTCCTGATTAGCTGGGACTACAGGCTCACACCACCATGCCTAGCTAATCTTTGCTTTTTTTTTTTTTTTTTTTTTTTTGTAGAGATGGGGTTTCAGCATGTTGCCCAGGCTTGTCTTGAACACCTGAGGCTCAAGCAATCTGCCAGCCTCAGTCTCCAAAAGTGCTGGGATTATAGGCATCCGGCCAGTGTTTTTTAATTAAGGTGTATACATAGTATTTTTTAAAGACATCGTGCTATTGCACATTTAATAGACTAAAATGTAGTGTAAACATAACTTTTGTATGCACTGGGAAACAAAAAAAAATTGTGTGATTCACTCTATTGAACTAATCCCAGAATATCTACAAGGTATGGCTGCAGTATGCCTTATCTACAGTTTTAAGTCCTCCAGTTTCAGTTACCTGCAGTCAACTGTAGTCTGAAAATATTAAAAGGAAAATTACAGAGATAAACAACTCAGACTTTCTACATTGTAAGTCTTTTTGAGTAGCATAAAGAAATCTCTCGTGCTGCCCTGCTCCATCCCATCTGAGACATAAATCATCCCTTTGTCCAGCAAATCCACATGTATATACAAAGCGTTTTAGTCACTTGGTAGCCATCTAGTTATCAGATTGAAAAAATGTAGTATTGATAGGGTTTAGTACTATCCTCAGTTTCAGGCATCCACTGCTGGTAGTCCTGGAACGTATCCTCTGCAGATAAAGGGGAACTACTGAATATATTAATGTGCATATTAGCATATATATACACTTATCTAAGAATAGATATTTTAATAGCTATATTAGTACATATACATAGTCCTAGATGCAAAATTGGATTTTGTACTTAAATCAGGGCTTCCATTTCCCAAAAATAAATTGGAGAGGGTGGTTTCCAAGGCTTCGGATAGTTCTGAAATCCTGGGTTCAAATATACAGATGCTCAGCACAAGTTGTGTCATCAGTAATCATTAAGGGAGAGAGGACTACACTTTGCTTAGAAGGCTTCTTGAAGGAAGAGGCATTTCAGATGACATTTGTTTGGACTACTGCAATCCATTTCTGTAAAAGTTAAATTTGGAAGTCAACTATGTTCAGTATTCTGAACTTTGTCTTTCATCTAGGGATCCCTCAGTTCTGCACACTGCCAGCTGTATGCACTCCTGGTGGTTCCAAGATAACATTCCTATGCGCCACCATCTTCCTAAAACAGTCTTCATAAAGGTGTTTGCTGTAACTGGATTTTCACCTAATTTATTTCTTCAGCCAGACTTCTCACTTGGAATATTGCTATATCCTCTTCACAGTTTTTGCTATTACCTCTCTCTAATTCATTCTATTGCCCACTGATAAGAAGGCCTGTATCATCTGCTGCTCAAAAATTGTACAAGACATAACATATTTATAAATAAATGTAATGAAAGCATCCATGATCTCTATTATAAAAACTCTAAAATATTGCTGACAAAAAGTAGAGAAGGCCTAACAAAATAGAGATATATACTATGTTCATAGATTGGAAGACTAAATATTGCTAAGATGGAAATTCTCTCTAAATTGATCTATACATTGATGACAATTTATAGATCAGAATTCCAGTAGACTTTTTAAAGCTATAAATTGGTAAGCCAATTCTAAAATTGATACAAAAATGCAAGAACCTAAATAAAGAATAACTAAAGACAATTTGGATGGCCTATACCTTCTGTAAGGACTTACTGTAAAACTATCATAATCAAAATAGTTTTATATTATAAAATACATAGACATAGAAATCAATGGAACAGAATAAAGATTTCAGAAATAAACACACACATATATGACCAATTGATTTTCAGGGTTTCAAGGCAATTTAATGAAAAAAATGAAAGTCTTTTTAACAAGTAATGCTGGATCAATTAGATATCTATATGGAAAAAAGTAAAGAATACCAACCCTTGCTTCACACCATACATAAAAACTAACTCAAAGTGCATCATAAACATAAAATCTAACACTGTCAAGTTTCTAGGAGAAAATCTTTGAAACCTTGAGGTAGACACAAGTTTCTTAGAACACAAGAAGCAGAAGCCACAAAAGAAAAAGTTGATAAACTAGATTTAATAACAAAAAAAACTTTTATCTTCAAAAGATATTGTTAAGTGAATAAAAAGACCAGCCATTGACTGGGAGAAATATTATTTTAGATAAAGGACTTGATCCAGAATATATAAAGAATTCATCTAACTCAATGATAAGAACACAACTCAATTTTTAAAATATAGGCAAAAAGTTCAGATGCTCAGTAAAAGAAGAGATAAAAGTGATCAAGCATATGAAAATATGCTTGTCATCATTAATTTTCAGAGAATGTTAAATTAAAACTACAGTGAGAAACCACTACACACCTTTTAGAGTGGTTAAAATTTAAAAGACTGAACATTTCAGGTGTGGGAGAGTATTTGGAGCAACTGAAACACTCCTCATGCTGATGGGAATGGAAAATGGCACAACAGCGACTTTTAAAATATTTGGCAATTTCTTAAAAACTTAAACATAAATATCACATGATCTAGTCATTCTAGTTCTAGGTATTTAACCAGGAGAAATTAAAGTAAATGTTCAACCCAAAACTTATACCATCTGATTTGAAGACTTACTATAAAACTATCATAATCAAGATCATTTAATATTACCAAATATATACATATAGAAATCAATGGAACAGAATAACGATTTCAGAAAGAGACACACATATAAATGAACAACTGATTTTCATCAAAGGTTTCAAATGAAAGTCTTTTCAACAAGTAATGTTGGATCAGTTAGATGCCTATTGGGGAAAAAAAGTAAAGAACATCAATCCTTACTTCACACCATACATAAAAATTAATTCAAAGTGTACCATACGTGTAAAACCTCAAGTTTCTAGGAGGAAATCTTAGAACACATGAATGTTCACAGCAATTTATTTGTAACAAAATCTGAAATCAACCTATGAACAGGTGAATAGGCAAACAATACAGTTCAGCAGTAAAAATAACCAAACTATTGATTCATGAAATGCTATGTTTAAATCTCCGAAATTCTGGAAAATGCACACTGATCTGTTATAGCAGAAAGAAGATCAGTGATTGACTGGAAGCAGGGGTGGAGGGAGGGATAGAGTAGAAAGTTGAGGGATAATAGAAATGCTTACTACCTTGATTGTGGCAATGATTTCTTGAAGGTATACATATGTCAACATTCAGAAAGTTGTACATCTTATAGAGTGTGTTGTATATCATCTTTAACTCAATAAAGTTGTAAAAACAAGCAAACAAACAAACAAAAAAACATTGTCAATGTTCTTTCACTGCCTACAGAATTAAAATCAAACTTGCAAGAAGGTATTCAGGCCAGGCTGTCTGTAATTTTACTCCAATAGATCTTCCCAGTCTCAATTGCCACCCAGTTGTTCCCGACACTCTAGATTTCTAGATCTTGTCCACACTCATCTGCTTTTCTGCCATGTGTAGCTCTTTCTGCTTAAAATACACTTCCTTCTCTGTCTACCTGTCCTAATTCTCTTTCACCTTTGTGGTCTGTGGCAGATTGCTTACTGCCTATCCAATATCCTTTCTCTCTTCTTTCTTATCAACAGAACTTCAGTTGTGTTCAGTATGTCCAACTGAAACTGTGGAGCAACTAAAACGCTCCTCCATAGCTGGTCGGCGTTTAAAACGATCCATCAACTTTCATTTGGGGAATTTCTTCCCTCTATGCTTTTGGGCATGGCCAGTTAACACACTTTTGGCCAGTGAGATATGCATCGGTGGAGATTTGACTTTCCTGAGACTGCTGCTGCCTCTTCTTGGTTCTTGCTTCATCCTTCGTTGTGTCTGAAATGTGACTGATGCCCAGAGGTGCCACAGCCATTCCACCACCATCAACATAAGAGCTACATGTCAAGGAAAGTGGATGAGGGAGCTCAGAGAAGCCTGGGTTGCTGTTGGTGCTGCTGAGCTGTGGTGGTCTCCCCAGCTACAAGGCTCTATCTGTCTATCTGCTCTAAGAATCTTTCACTTCCCCCAGTTTGGACACACCGCTCTTTGTGACTCGAGTAGCACTTTACCTGCCCTGCTTCATGTTACCTGGCACTATCCATCGTATGCTGTGCCTACTTAGGCACATGTTGTATTTACTTTCCCAATGAGGCTTTAGGCCTCTGAGACATGTGCCTAATGCCCAGCCCAGCCCCCATAGGCTGAGCTCCAAAAGGGTCTCAAAAGCTGCCAGTGTGGTGGAAAGAATTTGGGTGTATGCCTGCCTGCCCCAACCTCTTGCCAGCTTTGTAACCAACAGCAGCCGCATGACTCAGGGACTGAGTTTCATCATCTGATACATGGATGTGATATTAATCCTTGCCTCTGATGATTGTTTTGTTGTTAATTAAGATAATCCGTGAAACATATCAATCTCATAGTAACTGCTCAGTAACTATTGATGGTGATAATATCCAAATGATCACCTCACCTTCCCTCCTTCCCCTTCTCCATTCCACTCACATCTGCACAGTCCAAATTCAGAAAAGTTTCAGTAAAAGTAGTTCAGATGCCTCTTAATCTTTTCCCCTGATATGCAACAGGGTCAATAAGGTGAGAAGGGTGGATGATGACCATAAAATGCATATTAGAGGGGCCTTCTCTCCTCTTCATGGTGTCTATGCCTTAAATGGCTTCTGCCTCAGCTGGAAAGCCTAATTTAAAAATTCCTTAGCAGACTAGTGCTTACATTTCCCAAGTACACATGAATTTCCTAATCATTTCAGAGGTATGGACCAATGGCCAGGTGATCATTTTAGAGACTCATCTTTGTACACAAGGCAGGTTAGTCCCTAAGCATTTGGTGCTCATGGTCTTCCCAGGTAAGATTTTTTCCCCCAAAATTGTTAATTCACTAGGCCACTCCCTAAAGACCTAACACTGTATTTTTTACCATCTAGTTGCCTAATTTAAAGATGCAATCTTACGTCATTGTGCCTCAGTAAAATGGGAATAAAAACAATACTACCCACGCTGTATCTCTGGCTCCAAGTTTCCACTAAAACTTGACTTCACCTCCGTTGACCTCCCTTCACAGGGCAGTGTTATTGAGGAATGGAGTTTCATGCTGTTTAGACTGTGAGTTCCCTGATGGCATCTGGACCGAGTATTGTGTTCCCTCTAGAGTCAAGAACGCTGCCTGGCGCCATGGGGATACTTGGTAAATATTCATTGTATCACTAAATGAACAAACTGTAGAAAAATCTGATTTGAAAGGAAAGAGAAAAAGTGGAATTGAATTCATTTCTGGTTCAGTTCGCATTCAATTACTAATTCAGTCAATCAATATTTACTGGGTATCTACTATAATCCAGGTACTGTTTAACTTATTGGTTCGTATTAGAAATATCATTTCTAATCTACTAAGGTCTTCACCCTGCATATGCCTTAGAAAAGTAAAATATTTGGCTGTCCTAGATTTGGGCAGGTAAAAGCAGTGGTTCAGTTTTATAGCATCTTGAAGAAGCCTGTTCAGCCAGGTTCGGCCCAAATTTGCTTACACATGTTACCCACTCAACCAAACGTGTAAAGCATGTTGTTCTCTGAGCTCTTCTATGTGATCCAACCCTATATATTATATTACACTTATAAAATACCACGAAGCCCTTATGAATTAAAAGATAATTAGTGGTTCAACAAGCACAAGACATTAGGCTTGAAGTGTCAAAAATGTCATGGAAGACCATAAATCATGGTCTGCTTGCATTGATCCCTTATAGAGTTAGTTTTTAAATCATCTCTTTAACACCTTGTAAATGTACAAACAACGATGGACCCAAGGGAAACTTTAATATGTTTTTCATACATATTTTAATTTCATCTCAAAGTGCTAGCTGCATAAAAATTAAGTCAGACTCACAAAAACTCATTGATTTCCTCAGGATAAAACCCATCTGTCCAAACTAATTTAGAGCCTTTTTGAAGCTGTAAAGTTAGTCCTGCAACACTGAGGTCATTATGGGCATCCTGAGCTGGAGGAACTCTTGTGTAATTTTAAGAAGGCAATTTTGTTATATTTACTGTATTTAAATACAGTGCTACTTTTCACGAACAAAAGCCTCACTGTGTAACTGTATTGAAAGTAAACCAGAAGCTGTGAAAAGCGAGATCTGTTCTTTTCCTTGTGATTAATGCACCTTTCTGCCAAAATTGAGACTTCTTAACTGAGCTCATTTAATACAAAGTAAATGAATTCTGCTCTTTGGATTTGATCCTCTGGTTAAACCCTATAGATAAGGCTTTAACAGTGAATAGCTTTTCATTCTAAACAAAGGATGTTTTGATAGAAAGGTCAATGCAAAGGTCTTTATATTGTGATAACAGGAAAGGGAAATAACATATTAATGGAAACCCATGCCATGGTGGTCCAGGCTGGAAGGACACACAGGAGTAAAGACCATTCGGAAGTTAGAGAGGAGGTAGAAACCCATGGGCTTAAGAAGCCCCAGCCCTCTTCTTTTTTAAATCCAGTTTCGAAGGGCATTGTCTTTTATTACACACCAAGCAAAGTAGACTGAAGAAGATCACAATGCTATTTCAGGAAAATTGGACAGTTATAGTTGCATTTTTCTCCACACTGCCCTTAAGGACCAAGCCATGCAGAACATCACCCCTGAAACCATAGTGGTCCACAGAGGAATTTTAGGATGATGGAGAGGATACACTGAGGCAACTCGAATAGGACAAATTAGCTGAAATTCCTTCTGCATCAGGATGCACAAGATCAGGAGTTTCAAGCTGTGACAGCATCACCCTTATAAGCCAGGAGGCCTTTTCTTTGTACAAGTGAGGCTTCTTGGTCAGCTCTGCCCAATTTCTCAACCATGCCCAGCAGGCCAGGCATATTCCTTTCTTCTTACTTGCCACTTTAATTTTCTTTCTCCATTTCTTTTTGAGACAGAGTTTTGCTCTGTCACCCAGGCTAGAGTGCAATGGCACGATCTCGGCTTGCCGCAACCTCTGCCTCCCAGGTTCAAGCAATTCTCCTGCCTCAGCCTCCAAAGTAGCTAGGATTATAGGCACATGCTGCCACGCCCAGCTTTTGTGTGTGTGTGTGTGTGTGTGTGTGTGTGTGTGTGTGTTTAGTAGAGACGGGTTTCACCAAGTTGACCAGGCTAGTCTCAAACTCCTGACCTCGAGTGATCCTCCCGCCTCAGTGTCCCAAACTGCTGAGATTACAGGCATGAACCACCACACCAAGCAGGTTTCATAATAATCTAATCTAGGAGCTGGAACCTTTTTGTGCCTACCTCAGGGGGAAACGGGTTGTATTTGTTTTCTTGTTTCTAGTGAGAACATCCCTATTTCCTTAAGAAGTTTCTGCCGATTATGGGAAACAGCAGAATTGAAAGGAGTAAAGTGAATTAATGGACAAATTGGTGTTTCGTTTAGCTCATTTCTCTCATTCATTTATTCAACAAATATGTATTGAGCAACCACTAGGTCCTAAGGGTCCAGCTAGGTGTTAGAGATACACATATGGATAAGTTAGCCCTTGTTCTCAGAGCAAGAGAAAGACAGACCTATTAAAGGAGAAATAAGGAGAAATCGGAGCACAGTTGAATGGAAGGCAAAGCTTTAAACATCCCTGGCCTGGCTGATGGCTTCCAGCCACTGCACTGGTCTGCCAGAACACTGGCCAACTGACAGTACTGACAAGGGTAGGGTTGTTTTGAATTTTTCATCCCAAAATTTGTACAGAATGCTTTGAAAGTATTCTTTATCGTGTCTTATAGAAGAAGGAGGAGGAGAGAAAGGAGAAAATACAGTAAGTAGTAGGTCAAGTAATTACAATAACCAGAATTCAATGTTTCCTAGAGGGACTGTCTGGTTCCACAGTGCCCCCTTCTGGTAGGTTTCCATGGAGCAACAACCAGTGAAAAGTCTGTAGAAGTAGGAGCTCCTGTTAACTGGGACATTACAGGCATCATTGAATCCTCTCATTAAGTCTTTGGGGAAAGGTTGGTATCATCTTCATTTTACAGATGAGGTTCATTGAGGTGCAGTGACCTAAGCAAGGCCATACATCTTATACGCACCTGGAGTCAGGAGACAGACCCAGCCTAACTGGGTCTAATGTGCGCTTAAACACTCCATCTTTCTCCTTTGATAGTTTATTAGTCAATCAATCAGCAGATGCCTACTCCCCATCAACACCATGCTAGGCACTGGGAATTAGGGCTTTCCCTTCTCCCACTTCTTGGGTATTTTCAAAGACCATAGGATGCTGGCAGAAAAAGGAAAAATCACGAACTAGAGGGATCTGGCTCAGCCAAGAATTCATGAAGGCAGAGCATGATACAAACTAATACAATCCTTAAAAAATAGCTGGGTTTGGTACAGATGGATAAACAGAAAGATCTTATTTTGCCCAAAATATTCTGCCTGACAGAGTGTCTCATGCTATTGCATATCCTTCAACCTCACTTACGTGAAACAGTAATTATGTGCACTGACTTCCAAACATGGCACTAAACACTTGCTGTTTTCCTATTGAAAAAATCAAGTATTATATAGAATTAAAAATCAGACTTATTTATTATTTCCTATTTTATAGGGCAAGATAATAACACATCTGTCTTTATCTATAATGGTGTGATCTCATTAGACAAAGTTAATACAAGACATTGAAGAAAAGAAAGAACTAAAAGCAGAATTACCATTCAGCCCAGCAATCCCGCTATTGGGTGTATACCCAACAAAATATAAATCATTCTACCATAAAGACACATGTATGTGTATGTTCATTGCAGCACTTTTCACAATAACAAAGACATGGAATCCACCTAAATACCCATCAATTGTAGGTTGGATAAAGAATATGTGGTATGTATACACCATGGAATACTATGCAGCCATTAAAAAAGAATGAGATCATGTCCTTTGCAGGAACATGGATGGAGCTGGAGGTCATTATCCTAAGTGAACCACCACAGGAAAAGAAAACCAAGCACCATACGTTCTCATTTATAATTGGGAGCAAAACACTGAGTCCATATGGACACAAAGAAGGCAACAAGAGACACTGGGGCCTACTCGAGGATGGAGGGAGGGAGGATGGCAGGAATCAAAAACCACCCATGGGTACTATGCTTATTACCTGGATAGTGAAATAATCTGTCCAGATGCAGCCCTGAACCTAAAATAGAAGTTTTTTAAAAAGCAGTCTGCTTGAATGTTGAGCAAGAAGTTTCCGAATTCTCTTCCAAGGAGAGAAGAGGCTGTGATAAGTGTTCTTGTGGCCGCCACGCTCCTCCCCACTGATTAACTCTGCCTTAAGTCTGTCAGCTTCCAGGGCCAGCCAGAGCCTCTGTCCCTACATGACTAATCTCCACCGTTGTTCTAAACAATGTCCTACATACCACACAAAAAGTCCTCAAGGACCGTCTCTTCCTGCTGGTTGTCCCTCAGCAAGATTTCAGGAATCGATGGGACCTTATCTCTTTTTAAAATGAGCCTTAGGATGAGGGTCTGCATAGTGTAGAAATTAAGTTCGCAGACAGATCTGAAATTGAACCAGGTCAGGCTACATATGTATTGTGTGTTTGAAAGGTTATTCTTTCCCTTCTAATACTTTTAGTTTCCTTTTCTGTAAAATAGATGCAATAATACCTATCTCAGGAGGACTGAATGAGATAATGTGTGGAAAGCGCCTCTCAAATGACAGGTAGGATGTGATCTCAAAGTAACTATTTCATTGTTATCTGTCTCAGAGATTATGACGTCTTCCTGGAAATACCCTTCAAAAGCTTCTAAAGGATAAAGAATATAGGCACCTTACCCTAAGCATCACTTAAAATCGAGTTTGAATTAGAGAAATGCAAACCAAAACCACAATGAGACACCAGCTCACACCAGTCAGAATGCCTATTATTAAAAGAGTCAAAAAAGAACAGGTGCTGGTGAGGTTGCAGAGAAAAAGCAAAGTTGATACAGTATTGATGGGAGTGTAAATTAGTTCAACCATTGTGGAAAACAGTGTTGTGATTCCTCAAAAACCTAAAAATAGAACTATCATTTGACCTAGCAATCCCATTACTGGGTATATACCCAAAGGAATATAAAACCTTCTATCATAAAGACACACGTATGCATTTGTTTATTGCAGCACTATTAACAATAGCAAAGACATGGAACCAACCTAAATACCCACCAATAATAGACTGGATAAAGAATATGTTATCACATATTTAATATATAACATATAATATATTATATATATAATATAATGTTAACTTTATGAATGTCACATGTGTTAATTTATTTCATGGTCAAAAAAAATTCAGATATTTATGTTATTTTATTTTGCAAAGACATAAGAATAGCCAGCAATTTTCATAATGCACATAATAATATCATACTACATATTATCATTATATTGCATATTATTCTTCAGTAATGTTAATTTTCTCTGAGAAATGATATCTCTCTCTTTAGCTCCTCAAACTCTCAGATTTTAGTATTATCGCATGATATAATTTTAAAAGATTTTCTATTTTTAGTAATATCTTCTCTTCTTTTTCAAAAAGAATTTTATGTTTTGAGAAGAAAGATAAGCCCTAGAGAGTAAGATGAAAAGTAAACAGTCAGATCAGATAAGCTTCATGGACATCATAGGTCTTTATTTTGGTTTATGAGCACTTTCTGTAAAAGAAGCAGCCTCTGAAATATGACCTGGTTATGAATTGAGGTTAGAAGCAGGCAACTGCGAGACCTCTGATTAGTTTTGGGTGCTATCATGGCCACAGCCAGGATGCCGTAATGCCTAGTTAATATATTGCATCTAACAATTCTAACTTTTATGTATGTATTTCATTTTGTAACTGCAATAAAACACTCCAAGCATAGCATTTCTGGGTAATGACTGTACTTTTTGAGCCCCTTAGGATCAGAGGGGTACTATGTGTAAATTAGGAAAGCCCTTGTAGTCATAAGATTTGCTCCTGCCAGTAAATCTTGGTTCAGATCTGTGATTAGGGTGAACAAGATTTAAATTGAATCTGAAATAATTTGTGGTTCTGACAGAACCACACTAGGGAAAGGGAAAGGGGAGGATTTTGAGGATCTTTCGAAACTTCCTCCCAGCCTAAGAAGTTCAGAGAAAGAAGTGAATACAGAATTTAAAAGCATGGGCCAGGCACAGTGGCTCACACCTGTAGTCCCAGCACTTTGGGAGGCTGAGGCAGGTGGATCACTTAAGGCCAGGAGTTCGAGACCAGCCTGGCCAACATGGTGAAACCCCATCTCTAATAAAAATACAACAATTAACAGGGTGTAGTGGCACATACCTGTAATCCCAGCTACCTGGGAGACTGAGACAGGAGAACCACCTCAACCCGGGAGGCGGAAGTTGCAATGAGCCGACATTGCCCCACTGCACTCCAGCCTGGGTGACAGAGTGAAACCCTCCCCCCACCCCCCGCCCCCCAAAAAAAGAGAGAAAAAAAAATGCATGGTGCCCATTTCATCCCTGTGTGGACAGATCTCAAACAATTGATTGTGATCTTGAGATGAGGTGAATCGCGTCTTCTGTGGACTGGAGAAGTTCGCTTTCTCCCAGCCAATTCAAAATGTCTGGATTCTGAGATAAGGTGAGTGGAAATTCCTTTGGCACTCTCTAAGCTGCCTCCAACTCAATCCAGTGAAAGTCAAATTCAGCATTACTATTTTTTTCCCCTCTGTGCTGTCAACTCTGAATTCTCCAAGACAATTTCCTAAACTGCTTAGGTCTCAACCCTCATGATGGCTGCTCCTCGTTTCTTCTAAAACTCTTATTCACTTGTTTCACGCATCTATGTGTTAAGTTGTTCAGGAAGAAGCATTTAACATCTAAAGCCCATTTCATTTCTTTCTTTTTCTTCAAAAAAATCTTGAAACATTATTTGTTTTTTCTTCATTAGAAAGAGGAAATGGTATTTTATCAAAGGTAAATAGACTTGAACGCTGATGGGTTGAAGTTCTGTTCACCACTCAAAGCCTGTAAGTTTGATTAGGTACTAAACTTGGCACAGAGAGTCCTTCATTCACCCCGTCAGCCAAGTCACGCCACTGGTCTCAACTTTTGGAAAATTAATTACCTACACGTTTCTCGTGAAGCCTGTGGGTAGCTGACTTATTTGATCACAGCTTAAGCAAATAGGAATCTACTCTTCATTCAAATTCAGCCAAAAGTAACTCAGATGTAAAACCTACTGAATCTATTTTAAAACAGGATTTGAAAAAGATTTTGTTCAATATCTGTGGAGATGAAATCTTATGGCTAGAAAAGAATAAAGGACATGTTTTATATTAGACATATGTATTTGTATTAATTAAATCACTGAACTTCGGTTGTTTTAGAAACTAAACTGAAAAAAAGAATTCAGATAAAATTCTGACCCACCCACATCTGAAGCTTTACCAACTAATAATATTTCAATGTATAAGTCACCATAACAGAGATGCTATAGACAAGACATAGTCTCCACGTTATGAGCACTTGACTTACAAAGGTACCAATGTGCTAATTTCTGGCTACACTCTACATCCACGGATCACTGGAAAATGCCTGGTGTTTTTCTTCACACTTCCCCACCCTCCCAAAAGCAGAGTAGCAACTACGCTGTCCTGGGCCCATCCTGCCACCTGGTGACGGCACCTGGTGACGGAGACAAAGCACTGTCTTGTGCATTGCTTTTCATTCTAGTTCCTTTTTATTTCCCTACCCCAGTCCCCAACACTTCCAACCAGAGTTATCATGTTCATGTTCTCATGCTACTTTTCTTTTGCCTTCATTGCTCAGTTAATGCCAACCTCACAGTATATTTTTTTTCTTAACACATACACACTTTATTTTTGTTTTACTACATGTCTTCATTCCTGCTTCCTTTCAGTGTGTATCCATGATCAAATCACACTCTTCCTTTTTCTACCACTCTTCTCGTTTTTGAGTCAAACAGTGATTCTCTTTAGGGTTTATAATGGCAAAAATGATTTCATAACTTATGTAACTGATATTTCAAATAGCAAGGGAGAAGAGAGTATTTTTCCTCATGGAGCTTATGTTCTGGTGGGAGAAACGAACAACTTATATAAATATAATTAATATAATTTTAGTGAGTGACAAATGCTGTGAAAAAAATAAGACTCAGGGGATGTAAAGTGATGAGAAGCCACAGTGAGCTACCATTCACCCTTCGGGTTGCAGAAAATGTCTGATAATGGTATGATATGTTACACTATATGTTGACAAGACTATGGAGCAGAATTTCTAACCCACTGCTAATGGGAGTGTGAACTGGTACAAGCACCTTAGCCAACAGTTTGACATTATTGACCAAAATTGAACATGTGCATGGCCTATGATGCTGCTATTCTAATCCTAGAAAAAAACTTGCCACAGCAATAACATGTCCAAAACATTCATAGGATCGTTGTTCCTAATAACAAAGATCTGGAAAAATCCAAATGCTTACCTATAGCAGAATGGATAAAGTGTGATATTGTCCTACCATAGAATAATACATGCAATGAAAATGAATAAACTGCAGCTACACCCATCAATATGGATGGTTCTCAAACATGTTACATTAAATTAATACGCAAATATAGTATGATTCCATTTATGTGAAGTTCAATATAAGCAAAACTAAACAATGAAATGTTGAAGGATGCATACACCTGTGGTGAAGAAGAGCAAGGTCGCTACTAAAATGAAACTCAGCACTGTGGTTAATCTGAGACGGAAAGAGGGAGAAGGTTGGTTAGAGGCCCTTCGGAAATTCCAAGGTACAGCAATGTTCTACCCATCAGCTGGATTTGGGTTGCACTGATTTCATCTATGTTAGTGTATTATTATTTAAAATGCATATATTAATTATGGATATATTCTTTTATATGAGTATGATGTACTTAGTAGAAAAAAGGTTTTGTAGAAAGTTACCAGAGCACAGTTTAGCTAGGGATGTCAGAAAAGGTTTCCTGCAGAAGTTGCACTGAGCAGAGGCCTGAACATGTGTAAGGAAGGCCTGAGCAGAGGGTTTCCCAAGGAATGGGATAGAGCGAGTGTGAAGAACCTGAGAGGGCAAATGAGCCTGGTGGTTTCTAAATCAGGGAGAAGGTCTGTAAGGCCTGAGAGCAAATGAGAGAGAGGGAGAACAGAGTTAGGCAAAAGAAAAGGGACAAATTACACAGATTCTTCTAGGCCAGAGTTGAAGTGACATATCTGCCTAAAGAAGAGGAAAGTTATATGGCAACAGACGTTAAGAGTATGAAGAAAACGCTGCGTAATACTCACAAAAGATTCTATGTGATATACCTTAGCCTTCAAATCATATATATATACACATATGTAATATGCACGTTTGTATATATACACATGGAATAATGGTAGTGCCACCACCAACAGACAATAGAAAAAATGTTACAAGACACACAGAAGAAAACCAGTTCCGTGACCCTCCCTCATTTCTACTTCTCAAAGACAGCAGTTTTAATATTTCTGTTTTTAGTTCCTTTTTACTCCTACAGCTCTGAAGACTGTGCTGTGATCAGTCTTTCTTGGTGAGTCAACGCTGGATATTATCCATTGGCTGAATTTTTTTTGGTACAGTCAATAAAAGCTCTATTAATTGATCACAGCAAAGTTGAAAGTTCTATTACTACTCTTAGTTCCTATGCAATATCAAACCATATACTTAAATTTCTATTTATTGTTCCAGCAGCTTTAGACAAAATCTTTCAAATATCTGAATTATAATATTATGTTATCATATATATATATATATATATATATATATATGGTATTTTGTTAATCATAGTTAAGTTTTTCAAGATTTGGCTATGGTTTGACATTAAAGCCAGAAACATGATATTCAGCAATATTAAAATAACTGCGTATTTGCTTCCTATGGAACAAGAATTATATATATTTTTTGAGGGTTTAGTGTTATGACTTTTTGCCACTTAAAGGTGAATTGTCTTAGCCATCAAAGGCAAGTGGGTTTTTGTTGTTGTTTTTGCTTTTATTAATTGCACAATATCATGCCACATTTGAAGTTCCATGTATCTGCTTTCTGGTATAGTTTTGTTGTTATTATTTGTTTCTTTGTTACTTGAATTTTGAGTTATATTTATTTTAGGTGGTGGATTTTAAAAGCATTTTCCCGACAATGAATCATTAGAAATTGTGTTTTTCATTTAGTTATTTTTTTTTTGAGGGAGGGTCATGCTCTGTCACCCAGTCTGGAGTGGTGCAGTGGTACAATCATGACTCACTGTAGCCTTGAACTCCTGGACTCAAGCAATCCTTCCACTGCAGCCTCCTGAATATCTGAGACTACAAGCCCACACCACTCAGCTAATTTTGTTGCTGTTGTTGCTGTTGTTGCTGTTGTTGTTGTAGAGATACAGCCTTGCTTTGTTGCCCAGGCTTGTCTCAAACTCCTGGACTCAAGTAGTCCTCCCACTTTGGCCTCCCAAAGTGCTGGGATTACAGGTGTGAGCCACTGCACCTGGCTAGGAGTGGTGTTTTTCTTTTTAGATAGAAAAACTGAGGCTTAGGTGAAAATGATGCTTTGAGGGTGACACATTGTTTAATGTTTTGTTTGATTTCAAATATTTTAAAAATATTATTTTCCACTATGACTCAGGCAAATATCCTTTTCTCCTTGGGAAATAATTTGGTGAAAGAGCTCTCTGAGGGCTAATATGTGAACTTACACACTATTTCTAACACTGACTTCTGGGCCAAATGCTTTCTCAGGTCATTCCTTTATTAATTTATGCATGAATCTTTGAAATATAACTTTTTTTAACTGAGATTATTTGTAGAGGAGAAGAAAAGTTAAAAGTAGGTAATGTAATTTAAAAGAGTACATTTGTTTTTTGAGATAGAAATATAAAATTCAGTTCTAGTCAAAAGCACATCTTATATAATGCCAACTTTATATTTATGGTTTAAAGTTTTCGTCTTTTTAATACCAGAATGCATCCCTTATCCTCAATGTGTTCATTGGTGGATTATGACAGCCTGGCTGCTGAAATGGGTTTTTCTTTGTATCCACCTTCTTGTCTTTTAAGGCATACAACACACACACACACACACACACACACACACACACACACACACACACACACTTAAAGGAAGTATCCCAGAGTGCCAATCAATAAATGCAGATAAAATATCACTGAAAATGTCAGTAGATGGAGAAAATTGTGTTTATCCAGCTCTCATGGAGAAAACTGTATATAGTCAAAAGAAAAGCATTGGAAAGTTCCTTGCAAGGAATAGAGTAGGATGTGGACCTCCCACAGGGTGGAGCAACTACTGCCTTCCAAAGAGGCAAGATCTTGTTAATTGAAGAGGTTTTGTGTTCTTGGGCGAGTATTCTGATGACCTTTTATTCATATCATTGGCAAAAGAGGGTTCCCTCACCCTAATGACATTAAGCACTGGACAGGTAAGATTGAAAACATGTTATTAGTCATATATACTCACAGCTTGGGGAGGAGGGCACTACATGTGATGCAAGGCTATATAGCAGTTGTGCCCTGGAAGAGCGAAGTGAGGCATCAGGAGCTGTGGGAAACAAGCTTTGTAGTAACAAAAGGGTGAGGTGCCTTGTGGTTCCTCCAGCAGGATGTGATTGGCTTGTTTGAATAATTCTACAGGTTATCAGGGAAGCTAAACCCATTAAGAGGACCCAGCAGAGTAAAGCAAGTCCCGCTGTTGGAGAACTAGCTGGGTAGGGTTGCTTTCTCATTGGGTGGGAAGTTTATCCAACAAAAGCAGGAGGAAACTCATGATTATATCTTTGAGGGCTTATATGACTCAAAGATGTCAGGGCAGAAGTTAAAATGTTAGGTCTTACAATATCACAGAGTATATAAGTTAAGGCCAAAGCTTAAAACAATTGGAGGAACTGATCATAACAACAAAGTTCTTGTTCTCACAACCTTTTCAGTGAGTCCTGAGCTTCACCTCAAAATAAATATTGAACATATTGCTATGGACTAAATTGTGTCCCTCCAATATTCATTTGGTGAGGACTTAACCCCCAATGTTATTGTATTCAGAGACAGAGCCTTGAAGTAGGTAATTAAACTTGGATGAGGTCACAAAGGTGGGCCCTAATTTGATAGGACTGATGTTCTTATAGGAAGAGGAAGAGACACAAGATATCTATCTATCTATCTATCTATCTATCTATCTATCTATCTATCCATCTATCTATCCATCTATCTATCTATCTATTTATCTATCTATCTATTCATCCATCCATCTAGCTAGCTATCAATCATCTATTTATCTATCTACATCTATTATCTATCTACATAGCTGTCTATCATCATCTATTATCTATCATCTCTCTATATATCATCTGTCATCTATTATCTATCTTCTCTCTATTATCCATCTATCTATTTACATACCTACCTATCTCTCTATTATCTATATATCTATCTACCTACCTATCATCTATCTACATACCTACCTATCTATCTATATAGATAGAGTATAGAAGTATCTCTATAGAAGTATCTATCTATCTATCTATCTATCTATCTATCTATCTATCTATCTCTCCCTCCCTCCCTCTTCATTTACACAGAGGAAAGTCCATGTGAGAATACAATAGGAAGATGTCATCTTTCCAAGAAGCAACAAAGAGAGGTCTCACCAGAAACAAACCTAGAGAGTGCCTTGACCTTGGACTCGTAGACTACAGAACTGTGAGAAAAATTAATTTCTGTTGTTTAAGACACTCAGACTGTGGTATTTTGCTGTGGCTGCCTGAGGACACTAAAACAGATGTTGGTACTGGTAAGTGGGGTGCTACTATAGCCAATACATTAATATGGAAATGGCTTTGGAACAGAGTCATGGGTAGAGGCTGCAAGAGTTTTGAGGTGCCTACTAGAAAAAACCTAGATGGTCCTGAGGAGACTGTTGATAGAAATATAAACAGTAAAGGTAATTCTGGTGAAGTTGCAGATATAAATGAGGAAGATGTTATTGGAAACTGGAGAAAAGACAATAATTATAAAGTGACAAATAGCTTGACTGAATTGTGTTCTAAAGTTTTGTGGAAAGCAGAACTTGTGAGCAATGAAATTGGATATTTAGCTGAGGAAATTTCTAAGTAAAGTGTTGCAGGTGTAACTTGGCTTCACCTTACTATTTATAGTAAAATGTGAGAGGAGAGACATCAAGTTAAGGAATCATTAAGCAAAAGGAACCCAAACTTGAAGATGTGGAGATTTCTCAGCCTATCCCTATTGCAAAAAAAAAAAAAAAAAAAAAGAGAGAGAGAGAGAGAGAGAAAGCATGTTCTGAAGAACACCAAGGATGTGGCTGGACAATTACTCTATAAAAAGATTACTCATGATTTTAACCAGCCATCTCAGCAGAAGCCAGGAATAGAAAAGGGATTATACCACCAGAGACACTGCCAGTTTAAATGAATGAAGGCAGAGGAAGTGGGATGGAACAAAGTATGGCAGTGGACTGGGATTTTACAGGATGGGGCAATAGAGCTATCTGGCTTCAAACATGTGTTATCCTTCAAGAAAAAGAAAGAATAACCTCAAAGGTGATTCAGAGATCATCAAGGGTGCCACTCTCCCCACAGGCCCAATGGGCAAGGCTGTTTCCTCTTCAGTTTCACTGCATGGGGCTACCTCATCTGTTTCAGGAGGACAAACTGCCCTCACTGAGGGCTTCAGGAACAAAGTGGCAGAGCCAAGGGGGTGGAGTGGTGGCCTAGGGCCATAGAGATGACACTACCATCCAGTAGGCAGGGAAGACAGAGCACTGAGCCAAAAAGGATTGTTCTTGAGGTTTAAGATCTGATGGCATTTGCCTTGCTAGAGACTCATCACATCTTTCTTTTCTCCGAATTCTCCCCTTTGGAATGGGAATGTCTATGCTATGTCTGTCTCATCATTGTATTTTGGAAGCATATAACTTGTCTGAGTTCACAGGTTCATAGCTGAAGAGAAATTTTGCCTAAGGGTGAATCATACCTTGAGTTTCAGCCATACCTGATTTAGGTATTTAAATGAGACTTGGAACTTAGAGTTGATACTGGAATGGGTTAAAAATTAGAGGGGGCTATTGGAAAGAGGTAGCAGTATTTTTCATGCAAAAAGGGCATACATTTTGAGGAGCTAGTAGGTGAACTATATTGTGTCCCCCAAAATTCATATGTTGAAGCCCTAACCTCAATATTATATTTAGAAATAGGGTCTTTCAAAAGTTAATTAAGGGTAAATGAGGTCATAAGAGTGGGACCGTCATCTGTTAGAATTAGTGCTGTTAAAACAAGAGGAAAAATACAACAGCTCTCTCTCCCTCCTTCTCACCCCCTGCCCTGCCCCACACCCCTCTGCATTGCACAGAGAAAGGGTCATATAAGGATGTCGTGAGAAGATGGTCATTTATAAGCCAGGAAGAGAGGTCTCACCAGAAACCTATCCTGACAGCACCTTGATCTTGGCCTCTAGCCCCTAGACCTGTGAAAAAATTAATTTTGGTTGTTTAAGCCACCCAGTATGCTGTGGTATTTTGTTATGGCAGCCCCAGCAGACTAAGACCGTATTAAATAAAAATTGGTTCAAGTACAAAATTCTTAGCTGCTGACAGGGCAGTCATGTCTCAGTCTGCCATATGTACATACTTTTAGAATTTAACCTTTGAACCACAATTCTCCCTCCACCTTTCAAGAGTGAAGAGCAGGTTAAAGTTAAACTTGAGAGTGCTTTTCTAAAAATTACAAAATGACAACAATCAAAATGCCCCCCTTTCCAGTGTACTAAAACAGAGACTCCCCCTTACTAATAGTATAACTCTGGATGATTCAGAGTCCCTCACTCAGCCTCCGTTTCCCTAATTGTAAAGTAAGAGAGTAGGATTAATAGATATTCCAAAAATGCTTTTTCAGCTGTAACATTCCATGGCTCTAAGACAATAATTGTTTTGCTCCGTAGGTCTTACATAATTCCATTTGCTAATAGCCTAATTTATAATTTTGAATAATACAGCAATAGCAATTAGCACAAATTTAAGTTCATGGAAGCAGCTTCTCTATGAAATACCCCTCTAGCTATAATTTCCATATGCACATTTGCCACAATTGCCTCTCTCTGTAATGCTGATTTTAACAACCTTATTTAGCAGATCGTGCTTTTGAAATGCCAGGAGAGAACTAAATAAAGTCAAGGGTCAAAAGCATGACATGCTTCTGTATAAAATTAAAAGTTAATTACTAGCTGCATCCAGGGGCCAGGACTATTTTAATTTTGGAGTCATTTACCTGACTATTTAGAATCTATGTTTTAACTATAGCATTAGGGAGTCCACAGACTTCCATTTGCTACAGAGAGAGCGTCAGTCTTCCCTCTACCAGCAGAAACTCTATATGCCATGGCTTAGTTGACCTTTCTCCTTAACTGCTTGCTGCTCATATTAAAATCATGATCACTGACTTGTTTGTTAAAGTCATCATAAAATTTAATGTGTTTTTTTAAATGCCCTTTATCAAAATGCATTTAGGAGGAAGTATATAGAAACAAGCCTTCCTTAGTCACATTAAAGGGCTTGACATGTGGTAACACGTATTTACTTTTGACAGTAATTTAGGATAGCATTAGAAAACTCAGTTGTTCAGGTGGCACAAGGGGCAGCAGTGAGGAACCCCAGGAAACGCCTGGAAATAAGGAAATGGGGTTGCTCTCTAGGAGGCCAAGTTAAATAAAATAATAATAAACATTTGAACATGATGAGAAAGGATGAAAATCACCTTAAAGAGACGGCATGCCGCCAGGGGCAAGATTTGACTATCGTTCCTGATTAAATGTTTCCTGAAGTGATTTCTGTAGATCACTAATTCTATGACAAGAGTCTTTGTTCAGCTAGGAAAAACACACACACACACACACACACACACACACACACACACACTGCAGCCAAATAGATTGGAGATAGCACAATAAAAATAATTTTAAATAATTATAAGAAGGTTTCTTCCAAATGGGACTTTACAGAACTTATGATACCCCAGTTTAGGATTTCCAAAAGGGAGCAATAGTATGCCACATTTCCCGCATTTAGTTTGTGTATTGATCACTCTTGTTGTGAATTTCGTGTAGAAGTAATATTTTTAAAAGGCAATCAACAACTGAACAAAGCAAAACTTTGGGCAACATGAACATAATTAAAGAAAGATGTTGTCAATTAAAACTAAGAAAACAGTAAAAGAAATGTGAAAATCTTTTTTTTTTTTTTTTTTTTTTTTGAGACAGAGTCCTGCGCTGTCGCCCAGGCTGGAGTGCAATGGCAGATCTCGGCTCACTGCAAGCTCCGCCTCCCGGGTTCACGCCATTCTCCTGCCTCAGCCTCCTGAGTAGCTGGGACTACAGGTGCCCGCCACCACGCCCGGCTAATTTTTTGTATTCTTAGTAGAGACGGGATTTCACCGTGTTAGCCAGGATGGTCTCGATCTCCTGACCTCGTGATCTGCCCACCTCGGCCTCCCAAAGTGCTGGAATTACAGACGTGAGCCACCGTCCCCGGCCATGAAAATCTTTTATCAGCTATGCTCTTCCAACTATGGGGTATTGGACTGGTGGCCTGGCTCAAGTGCCTGAGTGACCAGCCACACAGCTGATCTCTCCTGCAGTGAGATGAAGATGATACATCCTGCTTTACCTGAGTGGGGAACAAGTCCCCACCTACGCTGTTTATCAGAAAGTTCAATCTTATCTTGGATTCCCCTCCGTAAATATTACCAAGAATCACTGCAGAGTTCATTCTTCAGTGGCACCCCACCCTCACCAATTGTTTTCAGGAGCCATAGGCAGTGCCTTGGCGCTGGTTTGGAGAGGGACTTCTGCTCCATGGTCACACATGAGCTTGGTGGAATTCCATAAATCATGGAATCCCTTAAACAAACTTCTCGCACAAGATAATGTCGTTGCACTTGTAATCAGGATAGAAGGGTTTTATTTGAAGCAGAATGTCACCTAAGGAAGCCCCAGTATACCTTAAATCGATTACTGTTTTAGGGGTGGGACTCATATTAACCAAACTCCCAAAGAATGATGAATAGATGCTTGACTGATGTTTATTAATTGGTAATGAGAAAAGTAACTATTGAGCAAGCTAAACAGCCATGAAGGTGCTTCTCAGCATGTCCCCTCTCTGCAGAAAAATATTCATTAAAAGAAAAATCAGAGTGGGTGCGGTGGTTTAACGCCTGTAATCTCAGTATTTTGAGAGGCTCAGGCAGGCAGATCACCTGAGGTCAGGAGTTCGAGACCAGCCTGGCCAACATGGTGAAACTTTGTCTCTACTAAAAATACAAAACTTAGCCAGGCATGGTGTCGTACACCTGTAATGCCAGCTACTTGGGAGACTGAGGCAGGAGAATCGCTTGAACCCAGGAGGCAGAGGTTGCAGTGAGCCTAGATTGCGCCATTGCACTCCAGCCTGGGTGACAAGAGTGAAACTCTGTCTCAAAAAAAAAAAAAAAAAAAAAAAAAAAAGAGCAAAATTAGATGTGCCTTCATTGAATGCCCTTTAAGGCACAAGTCATATGAGTTAGATGAATCTGTTTGCAAAAAGGTTCATGAATAAGATTGAATAACCCAAATGTGTTTCTCTGGGTTAAGGAGTGACAAACTTCTAGGCATTGACAGGTAAGTATTTATTTTTCTAGAAAGAAAAAAAAAAGGCATTGTAAGAAAAGAGAACCACAGAAGCAAAGTCAAGGAAGCATAAAAATAGTCAACGTGACAAGAGAGAAGTTCTCTGATTCAGGGAGGTCTCCTACCTTTTTGTTTTGACATTTTCGGCTTTGGCCTCAGATACTCAGTATGACCTTATTCAGAGGAATATATTCAGCCTTCTCTGAGTATTACCATGTCATTCTTTGAAGATTGTAAAGTTTGCAATGTTTGATGACAGGTCTCAAAATCTCTTAGTCCCAGGCTATTTGCCAAAGAAAAACTTCTGACTCTTAGACCTACTCTGTGTCCGCTATACCCTTAATTCTAAGAAAACAAATAGAAATGCATCATGGAAAACAAATAGAAATGCATCATGGAAAATACTGAAAATAATAAAGAGTCCTAAACAGACAGTTATGACATGCTGTGGAAGAACATACTACTGTAGCTCAGAAGATAGCCCAACTCCAGCTTATATATGAGTTAAGGAAGCATATATGGTGCTTTTTTCTACTGAAGGATAATTGTAAAAAAATCACTCACAGTGAAAATACTCACTGTTTTTATTCTGAAACTTTTCCCTAGCAGGTTTTTATCCATCAATTAAGTTCTTACCTACAATTTTTTCACAACCAGATCTAATGTTTGTATAGTCATATGGTCAAAGTCACATTCAACAAGAGAAACTAGAGTTCCACAGTTATGGAGATGAGCTTCAAGAATTCATCTGAATACCCCCTCTCCCAGGAGAGTCAGATCGGGAGAAGCACTGGTTCATGGACTACTATAAAAACCACTGTTTGAATGAGTTAAGGAATGAATGCATGAACAGAAAGACATGAAAACATCTCCTCCAGGCATGATTCTTGAAAGAACATGAGTGAAACAATCATGAAAATGTCAAAGATCTAACCAGTGTATTCTAAGCATGGGCTGCACATTCAGCCAATTTCAACCCAAACCTTAAGTTAATTTTCCAGGCCGGACACGGTGGGTGACTCATGTCTGTAATCCCAGCCGAGGTGGGTGAATCACGAGGTCAGGAGTTCAAGGCCAGCTTGGCCAAGATGGTGAAACCCCGTCTCTACTACAATTACAAAAAAATTAACCATCTCTACCAAAAATACAAAAAAATTAGTGGTGGCAGGTGCCTGTAATCCCAGCTACTTGGGATGCTTGAGGCAGAGAATTGCTTGAACTCAGGAGGTGGAGGTTGTCGTGAGCTGAGATCACACCACTGCACTCCAGCCTGGGTGACAGAGCAGGACTCTCTCTCAAAAAAAAGAGAAGTTACTTTTCCAAAAACATGCCCCAAATTTTATTGTACTCATTATGAACACAATATTAAAGCCTAGCTAACTCTGCCCACTAACAAAGTGGGTGTTGTAATTGTCCCCTTGTTTAGGTTCCTAGATAAGGCAGCTCTTTTATAGCACCATGGAGTTAACTGGAGGTTATGAAATATTTCATCCTTTACCCCCAACAACTCCACTTTCCCAGCCCTAGCAATGGGAGTTCCCTATGGATGCTGTGGTTTGAATGTGGTCCCCAAAAGTTCATGTGTTGAACTCCCAATGCAAAAATGTTAGGAGGTGGGGCTTAACAAAAAGTGTTTTAGATCATGAGGACTCTGCTCTCATGAATGGATTAATGACATTATTATAGGAGGGGGTTAGTTATTACAAGAGTGAGCTTGTTATCAAAGCCAGTGTGGGCCCCATTTGCTTTCTCATTCTCATCCTCTCTTGGCCCTCTGCCTTTCACCATGAGACAGTGCAGCATGAAGGCCCCTGCCAGATGCTGGTGCCATGCTTTTGGACTTCTCAGGCTCCAGAACTATGAGCCAAATAAATTTCTATTTATTATTAATTACCCAATCTATGGTATTCTATTATAGCAGTATGAAACAGACTAAGGCATGGGGTATGCTGAGGAGCTGTATAATCAAAAATCAATGATCCAAACTGAGGTCTGTTGTTCTACAGCTGAGCTGGTGTAATATTACAATGCCATTCCTAATGGAGTTACATAGAATCCATCAAAATATCAGGATGCAGGGGTCAATGAGAACTGCAATGCCTCACTTCCCAGCAATTACCACTTATTACTGAGGCAGTGCTTTTCCTTCTGCTATTCAACTTACTTCAATAAATAATATTAGGCAACCCTGCAGGGCCAGTCAATAGAGCATTGTTTTATTGTCGCAGCTTAATAGTCAGATCAATACCTTGTTCTTCTGAGATGTAGGTGAGAACCCCTGAATATGGCACTAATGAAATGATGTATTTTATGATTTTGAAATTATATATTTTATTCCCTCTTTGTGTTTAGTGTCAGCAAGACTGTTAATGGGGCTTCTGTCTTCTAACCTTTTGTGACAGCTCCACTCACCAGGAGCATGAATCTGTTCCCCAAAAGGGAAAACAAAACATTTCATGAAACTTAATTTCTTATGATGCTTTCTCAGTTGTTCCCATCCACTTTACTTATTTCCCTGGGTTGATGATATGGATCTTTCCCTCTTTGGTTTTAAAATAAAATATAAGTAAATAACTGAGATTTCATAATTTTATGAGCTGTCAGTAAAAGAATATGAAGTGGAAGGATAGTCTGCTACTTCTAATCTGAATTTTATCATTACTTCTCTCGTTCACTGGGTCTTTCTTTTCTCATAATTACAATGAAAATTGGAATCAAATAGCAGTTATAAACTGGTGGCTTGTGAATCCCAAAACCCGCAGGTATATTGTATGTGCCAGAGCTATTATTATTATTATCATCGTTATTATTTTAATAATTTTTGACAGAACATGCACTTTACATTTTACCAGTCACCACCAATCCCTGTTACACCACATGGGCTTGCTTTAATCACTGTGTTTTATACCCAGCTCTTGTGGTTTATCTGTCTATTCAACCTCTAGAAAAGATGGTTATGCCAAATAATTTATAATAATATTAATACCATAGTTGCTATTTAATGAATTCTCACTCTGCATCAGGCATAATATTAACAATGTTGCACGCATCACCTTCACCTTGCAGTTGAAGGTAATTTCTTACTTGCCACAACCTTATGGAGTGATATTACTATTTATCTTCATTTGCCAATGAGGAATCAAATACTCAGAAAGCCACTATGATTTGCTGAGTGTTGACTCCTTGGTATAACTAGAAGATGGTGAAGTCAGAGTTCAAACCTTCTGCTAGGCCCAGCAAACTCCAGGATCCAGGATCCCAGCAAACTCCAGGATCCATACTCCTGACCATGGCTCATGCTTCCTTTCAGCTTGAATTTATTTGTTTCTAAGTTGGATCCCATAGGCCTAGGGCCAGTGGCCCAGTTATTATTTGATGCATTAAATGAAGAGATATTCACCTAACTGAGGAGAAAGAGCACTGTAGTAGAAAGTTCAATTAATTTGGGGGCAGAAGTCTTGCATTTTGACTCCTCTCTGACCCTAGCTGTGTCTGGGAGCAATTCTCTTAACCGATGCTTGTCCCCATTACTTCATCTGCAAAATGAGAGCCCACCAGGGCTGTTGAATGGATTAAATGGAAAAGCACATGTTCTGTCTACAATCAATGCTGTGGGTAAAGCTGCAGGTCTACTTCAGATTATACTGAATGTTGCTCCTGTTCAACTATTAGTCATTGCAGATTAATTTGAATTTTGATCTTGTTTGGCTTTTAGATATTGCTGGTGTGCTTGTTATACCATTTTTTAAAGATTTGCCCTGGAATCATCGTTAGGATGATTCAGTCTTCGTATCTGCATAAATGGCACCAGTTCAATAAATTTTACCAAAAATTCATCCTTAAATGGACACCCAGAGTGGAAACCTGAATACCTAAATTCCAGTGATTTATTAGAAATTTTTTTCTCCTTTGTGAGACTCAAGGAATGGGTGATGGGTTAACTCCCTCTGCAGCCTCTGGCTGAGCATCTTTTGGGCTTGATTAACAATTTATTGGGGTTGCATCATTTTCGTGCTTTTTTCTTTACTGAGACACTTAATGCCCATGACTGTAAAAACCCAGCCTATGTAGACACCTATTCATATGCATAAATATGGGGCCTTCATTTCACTCTTTTTTGTTCTAAACAAAGTCATTTTATTACTACGAAGGCAATATAAGACAGTCAGCAGAAAAATGGGCTTTTCTGCCAGTAAAACTGATTTGGAGCCAACACTTAGCAGCCATATGATTTGGGGCCCTCATAGCAATCCCTGTGTCTAAGGTTCCTCAACTGTAAAATGGAGCAGTAAATATGATTGTGGTAAGGACTCAGGGTAAAGCACTCATCACAATTTCTGACTCAACACATATCAGTGCTTCCCATATGTTAGCTGCTGTGTTATTAATATTATAATATATTTATTGACTAGATGAACAACATGCACACACAAAAAATATTTTTTAATACTTTTTTTTGCTGGCCAAGTCCTGAAAAAATACTAATCTTCCTGTCCAATTCTACATTCAGGCCACTGCGCTCTGTTGTCTGCTCCCTGTGCCCCTTGAAAATGGTCACTTAGAGCTCCCTAGAACTTTTCCAAACATGATACTAGGGGCCACCTCTCAGTGTCATCAACCCTGACCAAATCACCCCAGCCTCCCTATGATATTTCTTCTGCTCCTATGTCCTATAGCCTGTGTATTACACTGCCTTCTGAAGGTATGATTGCCAGTACCTTTAGGCTTACACCAGCTCCACTAAAATCCAAGAATCTGAAAGATGAAAGCAGGCTGGGCAAAATGGCTCATGCCTATAATCCCAGTCCTTTGGGAGGCTGAGGTGTAAGGATTGCTTGAAGCCAGACATTTGACACCAGCCTGGGCTACAAAGCAAAACCCTATCTTGACAAAAAATTAAAAACAAACAAACAAATAAAAACTTTGCTGAGGGTGGTGGCACATGCCAAAAGTCCTGGCTACTAGGGAGGCTGAGGCAGGAGGATTTCTTAAGCCCAGGAAGGTGAGGCTGCAGAGAGTTATAATCGTGTTACTACACTCTAGCCTGGGCCACAGAGCAAGACTGTATCTCAAAATAAAATAAAATAAAATAAAATATCAGAGCATTATTTATTATTTTGCATCTTTTTCTAGTGCTGGGTTTCTCAACTCAGCACTATCTATATTTTAGATCAGCTCTTTCTCTGTGTGGCAGTCACTGTCCTATGTATCATAGGATGTTTAATAACATCTCTGACCTCTAACCACGAGATGCTGGTAGCATCCCCCCATTGTGACAATCAACTCCTGTCATTTTCAAATGTCCTTCGTGTGCGGTAATCATCCGCAGTCGAGAGCCACTGCTCCCACCAAACTCCTTCCTTCCAGCAAAGCTCTTTGCTCAGACAGAATCAAAACTTTTCCCTAAGCTAACAGCACTTTAGGGAATTTGCTTTCCAGTTTCTTTAGGTAGAACTTGGTCTTCTGGTGTTTTCTAAAATTTTGTTTTATTTTGTAATAAATGAATTGGGTGTCAAGGGTTTGAGGCCTCATTTTAAACTTGGAATGCAGAGGATTTTGGTAATGAAATGGTAACTGGGCTCTGTACCATGTATTGAAGGTGGTTCTGGAGGGAATCTTACACATGGCTGGAAACAACAGAAGTATGCATGTCTCGTAAACCCCGTGACTATTAAAAAAGGCTGTTTTGAGAGACTTGGTAGTGGGAGCCTTAGACAGAGCTCATGTCCTTCCTTTCCAATGTCTTCTCACTCTGAATGAGAATGCGCTGAGAAGAGAAAGGAGGGTGGCACATGAAGAAGCGCAGGTTCCTTACCCTAATCCACGCACTTCCCACATCAGACAGGCTCTTCTCCAGCAAAATGAGTTTTCTTCATGGGCAGAAGTGCCGAGAGAGAGGGTGTGTTTGAAATCATTCTGCTTTCTTCTGTGGTATGTCATCTCCTGACTGAGAGTGGTTTACAGATGTAAATACAAACCCGTTATCTAATTCTAGACTGAATAAGTGGCCAGATACAAAGATATAAATTACCCGCTTTACCTTCCCGGTGGAGGGTGTTGAGAGGGAAACAGATTGCCCTTCTCTGTTCTCATTTTAAATGGGTCAGAGCATCGGTGGAACTAGATAATTCACTCCAATCCGCTAGATGTAAGCACCTCATAAATTTCATAATCAGCACTAGCATTTTCCTTTTCATAAAGCAGTATGTCTTCAGCAGCGTTAATTACATGACTGGTAATGGTCTCCCATTTTGAATCCCTGTTTTGGATGAAATATGGTTCGGCCTAAGGCAGGCCCCCCTAGGCAGGGCCCTTGGCAGTCACACATCAAAGGGTTTCCTGAAGCCAAAATAAGGAGCAAATATAAGAAGAAACCCCAAATGGGGGAAGGGCTATGCGTGCAATGCATTTTGACTTTTAAAATTAAGCCAGGAAAGAAAATGTACATATTGAGGGCCTTTAGAGCTCTTCTATTGGATTAGATTCAGTATAATCCCTTAGGTCTTACCTTAAATATCACTTCCCCTAGTCAGCTTTTCCTACCTACTCTCCCATGCCCTTTCCCCCATATACACCTTCTTCACTCTTCTATATGCTCCTAAAGTATCTCATTGCTTTCCATTGCAAATGAGTGTGCTGTGCCATCATTATTTAGGATTTGTCTTCCCCATATCTGCCTTGCTTTCATGTGTGTGGTACATTTTGTTGACCATCGACTGCATGGCCAGCTAAGGCAAACTTGTAAGGTAAGTGGACTTTGTCATGCTGGCCCATCTATCTCCCCAGCAATGACAAAGTAGACACATTAGCTTTTGTTGTCCAAAAAGACCTATGTATGAATACTGACCCTGAGAACCTGAGCAATTCATTTTAGTTTCTCTGCTTTGATTTCCCCACTTGTAAAAGAGGGAAGATGTTACTACTGTGACTCAGAAACCCTGATACCCCAAAGTATGGTACTGAAGAAGCCGCAAGAGCTCAAGGACCCCACACTCCCACTGTCCATCTATTACAAAAAAGACCAAGAGTGTAATGGCAACTGAACAGACCCTTTCACAAGATAATGTCTCTCTCAGGCTCATTAAAATTCCAAAGAGAACTCTCTACAGTTAATCTCTTCCTGATCCATTCATTCTCCCTAGTAATTATTTACTCTGCCCCTCAACAAAATTCCTCTTCTCCTTCTCATCCCCATAATCAGTTTGCCAGGATCCAAGCCCCCATTCTTTCTGTAACCTCAAGACGGTGTGTAAGTTTCTGCACCCCACTGGGAGGTGAGTAATCACTGTGTGGTTCTTCCTCCATGTACACTTAATACATTTGTTTTTGTTTGTTTGTTTGTTTTTTTGAGATGGAATCTCACTCTGTCGCCCAGACTGGAGTGCAGTGGCCGGATCTCAGCTCACTGCAAGCTCCGCCTCCCGGGTTTACGCTATTCTCCTGCCTCAGCCTCCTGAGTAGCTGGGACTACAGGCGCCCGCCACTTCGCCCGGCTAGCTTTTGTATTTTTTAGTAGAGACGGGGTTTCACCAGGTTAGCCAGGATGGTCTCGATCTCCTGACCTCGTGATCCACCCGTCTTGGCCTCCCACAGTGCTGGGATTACAGGCTTGAGCCACCGCACCCGGCCCGCTTAATACATTTATATACCTTTTCTCCAATTAATCTGCCTGTTGTGAGTTGATTTTTTTCAGTGAACCTTTAGAGGGTGAAGGGAAAGGTTTTTCCCTTGACCCCTGTGTTATCTAACCCATGAACTTGTCATGAGGGGCATAAAAGGAATGGGGAGGCCAAGACAACTGGGAAATCGGGGCCCAAAGACTCTTTAGTAGCACATCCTTATACAGGTCTGGAAAGGAAGGAGAGGAGAGGGGCTCTGGAACCAACTTTATCACCTCCTAGAAAAGTGACTTCGGAGGCTGGCTTGATCTCTCTGTGTCTATAAAATGGTGATGAGATTACCTCCTTCACAGGGTTATTACAAAATGTGGGTGTAAAAGTGTTACAGAAAAGGGGTCCTGATTGAGACCCCAAGAGAAGGTTCTTGGATCTCATGCAAGAGAGAACTTAGGGTGAGTCCACAGAGTAAAGTGAAAGCAAGTTTAATAGAGAAATAAGAAAGAAAGGATGACTACTCCATAGACAGAGCAGCAACATGGGCTGCTTGACTTGAGTATACTTATGGTTGTGTCTTGATGATATGCTAAGCAAGGGATGGGTTATTTATGAGGTTTCTGGGAAAGGGAACAGGAAGATCCCAGAACTGAGGGTTTCTCTTCCTTTTAGACCACATATAGGATAAGTTCCAGACATTGCCATGGCATTTGTAACTGTCACAGCATTGGTGGGAGTGCCTTTTAACATGCTATTGCATTATAATTAGCATATAATGAGCAGTGAGGCTGACCAGAGGTCACTTTTGTTGCCATCTTGATTTAGGTGGCTTTGTCCAGCTTCTTTACTGATTCCTGTTTTATCAGCAGGGCCTTTGGGACCTGTATCTTGCAAAATCAGTCCTGCCAACGTCCTATCTCATCCTATGACCAAGAATGCCTGACCTCCTGGGAACGCAGCTCAGGAGGCCTCAACCTTATTTTACCCAGTCCATATTCAAGATGGAGTTGCTCTGGTTCAATCACCTCTGATAAAAGGTTTTGGGGGGGAAATACAAGTGGATATTTGTTGGTATAAAGTTCATTATAGTTGAGATAATAGCTCTGAAAGACTAACTGATTTACTCATAATCAGTGTCTGAGCCGGGAAGAGTCTAGACAGAGACAGGAAGAAGACAGCTAGAAGTGGAACCTGAGCTATCTGCTGGGAAAGAGAAACCAACATTGACTTGTTTTTCAGGGAGCATAACTGGAAAATGATCCAGGAATCTGGGATAAGGGATGCAGAGGGAGGCATATGGAATGAGGCTCTTCTCATTTGATTAAACCCAAGGGATGTGGAAACCAGTTTTCCCTTCCTTTTTCCCACTGGTGAGCAGTAGGTTTGTTCTAACACTCTGCATGACAGCTGACACATCTTGATTAAACACAATTTTTAAAAAGTAAAAAATGGGATTTATTGGCTCCCAGAACACCAAGACCAGGAGTTAAGGTCAGGTTCAGCACAACACAATCCTGATACTCAACAGAGTCATTGGTGGTACATTTCTCAGCACTGTCCTCCTTCATTCTCAGGTGGTCTCCTGACACAAGGTGGCACATGGCTGGCAGCTAAGAGCTACAGCTTCAGGCCTTCTTCCCAGAACTGTAACCACATCAGGCCAATCTGGTTCAATCTTTATGTCACAAAGTGGTGACTTTTTCAGGTATTGTAGACCTCCAGGCTGAAGGTCACATAATCAGAGCACGCCCAGAGGAATCAAGCATGCAACCACAGGCAGAACCTAAGTGCACAGATTGAAGAGAGAAGACTGAATTTAGAAGTGGACTCCACATGGCAGGATCCAAGAACCAATCAGATTGAGCCTTGTCAACACCCCATAGCAGGGTCCAATCAGATCATACCTCATTACCATCTGACTATAAAACCTGTTTCAATCCCCAGATTTAAGTTCAATTCTTGTCTCTTTGTTTTGGACACCTGACAATAAACCTGACAATAAACCTTTCTCCCTGCAAAGACCTGGGTTCTTTGGTGTCTGGTTTTCTGTTGCCTGCAGGCAAATGAACAAAGTTTGGTTCAGTTATAGAACCAAAACCACAGTCTTTGAGTGCTTTTCCTGAATCCGCTTGGGTTGCAAGTCTTTCCCGAACTGTTAGCTGGTGTGCTCAGGTCCCAGCACAGCCTCAGATCAGGGATTAGGGGTGGCATTGGCCTGGCCTTAGCACATGGGCTTTGATAACAGGTACAAGGTGTGGGGTGTTTCCTAAAGAAATTCTAGGTAAGAATCATGTGTCTACCATTCAGAGACTTTGGAATTTTATAACACAGATTATTGTGCATTCTTATGATAACTTAGGACTATCATCGCTAGCTTAATGATACTTCCTAAATCTCCATTTTGCTAGGGAGGACTTTTCTTACTGGCGGTTTTTCATGGCAAGAAACCACACTCTCTGGACTGTGTTCTTCCCCAGTGATCATCTTGGCAGCTCCTTTTGGGACTTTAAGCTCTTTTAGGGGCTAAGGGCACAAGAACTCCTATTGACAGAGCCCCAGAAGCCTCACGATAAAGTCTGATTCGGAGGTTCATAGCTTCTCTGGTTCTGGAATTAATTCACATGCTGCTTGTTTTATGCAGCCTTACCTATTGTGCCCAGTGTCACGAACTGTACTGAAAACTCTTAACACCTTTTAAAACTCGATTCACTTTTGATGCCATAAGAAAGATTGGGGCAATAAATAAGAACTAGAATCCATTTGTGGTCCATTTTGCTAAAGTATATTAAATATCACCTGCAATTTGAACTTGCCTTATAAAATGTTTACATGCCATTAAATAGTCCTAACATCCCTTGTGTAAATTAAGCAGGCTGTGATGTTCCTTATTCCAAGGAGTAGCAGTACTTAAAGCTGTAAACTACTTTCATGCAATAAATCAAATACTTTGCTCCTAAAAGCAGGATTATAAATATAAAAGGCAATAATACTGACCTCAGTGTCTACACTTGAATTGCTTTGGAAAAACAGGTATAGAAAGAAATATTCTAATTTGGACTCTCGGTCCACTTGTTGATTGTGCTTTGGGCATGTGGGTTCCTGGAAAATATTATTGTCTACAGATCAGCTTTCCAAAACATACAACTATTCTTTTTAAAAAGAACAGGTTCACAAAAATCTATTCAGTCTGCAACTAGCATCTTAAGCAGCAACTTTGAGTGCACCTAAGTAGGTCTCCTCGGTTGGAAGAATTCCATAAAGAGCTTCGTGGTTGAGAAGCGCTCAGAAGTCCTGCATGCACCCCATGTGCCTTCCACACTGTTGCTTTTTATAAAGCCTCTTCCTTCTCCCTAAGCTGGGCCATCAATGGGCTGTTTTCTTGCAAGTGCTCGAAATTTAATGGAGCTTAAGTGAGACACAGACCATTAACACCGTATCAATATTTATTTTTGGTTCCCATGGAAACAGTTACCAGCCCATGGGTAACTTCTCTTCCAATCTGAACAAGAGGATCTTTTGCATGAACTAATATTCTATTTAGTTTCTTAAGGGGAAGGCAGTGGCTTTGAGGTTAATAAACTGTAATTTATTTAATAAACAAAACCACATAGAAGAGGAACTGCTTAGCAGGGCCAGACCTAGTGTGTGTGTGTGCTAGGAAGCGCAGTTCAGTTTGTGTGCTTTGCAAGCCTTGCTCTGCCCTCCCCATCTGGTCATCCTTTAACCTTGTTGTTGCCAGGTGCAAGCTTCCCAATATCATCTCGCTCCACAGGCCCTATTTTCTAACCTGCTAATCGGGTTTGAGGCTCCCTGGAAGATCATGTCCTGCGTGCTAATTGCATTTGGCTTTGTGACAAAGTGAGGGACTTTGTAGATGGCTAGGGAGCAAAAGTCATCCTATCTTGGATTGGCTTAATCTCGCAAAGCTAAGGTATCAACAGTCCAGCTGTTTTGTGCAGGCCTCTGCTCTCTTCCCAGTGACAATGTAAGCTATTCCTCCTCCTTAGGGAACTGGCCCTAGCGCCGAAGGAGTTTGGCAAAATAAAAGGAGCCCTCGGGAGATGTGAATTGCGGTCTTGACTCAGAAATTAATTTACCTGTAACCGTGACCAATCCACGTATTCTTCCTTCATCTCTAAATATGTATCTTACAAAAAATTGAAGAATTAAATGATATTGTCTCAACAATGCCTTCAAATAATAAAATGTGCAAGTACGCTTCTAAGTAATAATCTTGCCATGTAACCCCTGTCACTTAGCAGCACGAACCTCTTCAGTGGCTTTCCATCATCCTCCATGGAATTGTCTATCTTTCTTCCCTTTCATTTTTAATGTCTTCACTGCTCTCTACTAATTATCTATTAGTCAGGTTTTTTCTTTCTTTCAATGTACTTTTCCTTCTTCACTGAGCTTCAGCTCCAAAGGCTCTCTCCTCTCTCTCCTGCATCAACTATTTTGTTCATTCCAAATGATTAGATCCCATGTAACTCCAAATACTCAAATTCCATATTCCAGCTGCCATATTCTCTTTCAAGTTATATTAGTTTCCTATTGCTGCATATAAATGGCCACAAATTTAACAGCTGGAAACAATACCCATTTATTGGTTCACAATTCTGGAGGTAAGAAGTCTGGCATAGCATGGCTGAGTTCTCTGCTCAAAGTAAGACAAGACTAAAATCAAGATGTTGGCCAAGTTAAGTCCTCATCCACTGGCTCCAGAGAGAAATCCAGTTACAAACTTATTGATGTTGTTGCAAAAATTCATTTATTTTGGTTGTAGGACTGAGGTCCCAGTTTTCTGGCTTCTACAGGCTGCCCACAATCTTTCTCCTGTGGCCTCTCCATCTTCAAAGTCAACATTATTGACACACTGAGTCTTTTTTAGGCTTCAGATCTTTCCCACTAGTCCTTCTTCCACCAACTGGAGAAAATTTTCTGCCTTTAAAGGGCTCACCTGACTGGACACAGCCCACCTGGATAACTTTCCCCATCTCAAGGTCAGCTGACTTGGAACTTTAATGACATCTGCAAAATTCCTTCACAGCGGTTTCTAGATTGATGTCAGATTAAATAGCCATGAAATTGGGATTATGGTGGAGGGAGTATCTTTAGAATTCTGCCCACCACGCAAGTTATAACTAAGATAGAAACTGTGGCCAGGTGCATTGGCTTACACCTGTAATCTCAGCACTTTGGAAGGCTGAGCTGGGAGAACTGCATGAGAACAGTAGTTCAAGACCAACCTGGGCAACATAGCGAGACCCTGTCTCTGTAAAAATATTTAAAAACTAGTAGTCTGGTGTGGTGGCATGTGCCTGTGGTTCCAACTACTGGGGAGGGTGAAGCAAGAAGATTGCTTGACTCCAGGAGTTTGAGGCTGAAGTGAGCCATGATCATGCCACTGCACTCCAGCCTAGGCAGCAGAGTGAGACCCCATCTCTAAAAAATAAAAATAAGAAGCTGAAAATGGAATAGTCCTGCCTCACTCTGAGTGCCATTGGTTCTATGACTACAGAGGACTCTTCAAAACAGAACGGCGGCTGGGCGTGGTGGCTCACGCCTGTAATCCCAACACTTTGAGAGGCCGAGGTGGGCAGATCATTTGAGGTCAGGAGTTGGAGTCCGGTCTGGCCAACATGGCGAAATCCCATCTCTAATAAGAACACAAAAATATTAACTGGGCGTAACAGTGCACACCTGTAGTCCCAGAGTGAAACCCCATCTCAAAAACAAAAACAAACAAGCAAAACAACAACAACAACAACAACAAAACCCCACACACAGAAAGACCAGAAAGGCCTAGAGGGCTGCAAATCTGTACCTCCATCTCCAGGATAGGTTCATACCAGTGGCAGTCTTTCTGTCAAGACTTCCAGAAGAGGAGGTTGATAAACATTTTCTTAAACGTTGCAAAAACACACACATGTCCTCACACTCTAGCAGGCATTGGAATCACCTGGAAGGCTTGTTAGAACCCAGATTGCTGGTTCTCCCACCCCTGAGGGTCTGATTCAGTAGATCTGGGGGTGGCCCTAAGAATGTCCCAGGTGATGCTGATGCTGCTGGTCCAGGGACGATATGTTGAGAACCACCCCCTTAATACACAAACTCTCTCAATCTGGATCATCACTCCATGAATACTCTAGTCAGAGATTTGATGCACACACACACTGTATTTGAATATCAAGGAATACTTTTTCATATTTTGCCATATTGTATGTAATTATAAGATAATTACAAGAAATACTTGCAGTGGTTTTTCTTCCAGACCATGTGTATTCCACCATTGCTAAACTCCATTCTAGTTTTGGATACTGTTTCTTTAGTGAAACCCAACTGTAGTTATCTGCCCACCTCTTACACATTTGTAAACTTCAGCATTTCTGCTCTCCCAAAGGTCCCGTAATGCCATAAGCGTGGCTCTGTTCTTTCTCGTTTCACTTTCCTTTTAATGAGTCCCTTAAACATTCTTTGTAGCTATGGGCTGCCAACCCTTTCCTTCCCATCCTCCCTGACGACGGGCTTCAAAAAGACTTTAGAGATTCCATATTCAGAGACATTGGAATGGCCCAAATTGTGTTTTAATGATTGTTGTGCTGATTGTCAGTTTTCTAGTCCGCAAAAGGAGTTATTACTCTCTACCTACTAGTTTCAATAGTCACATCTCTTGGCCAGTAACAGAAACTCAAGTCAACCTGGCTCTATCTAAAACCTCCAGACAGACCCCTGCCTTAGGCATATCCAAATAGGAGGGGTTAGAACCACACCCTGAGGACCCAGGCTTCTTGCTCTCCAGCTTTTGGCTCCATCCTCAGGATCAGTTTTATTCTCAGACCACCTATCCCCAAGTCAAGGCCTGAGGAGATCCAGGCTTCATTCTCTAAACTTAGGGGCCTCACTGGGAAAAGGTTTATTTTTCCTCATAGGCTCTATTAGAGACCCAGGATTGGGTTTCACTGGACAGACCTGGATCATGTTTTTGTCCCTCAGCAGGCACTGTGGTCGGGGGATGTCATCTACTGATGAGTCATAGCCTCAGGATTGTACTCAAACTTGGATCCGGGGTGTTATCAACACCATTAAAACATATAGACTACAGTTAAGAGAAAGGCAGTTTTTCTGAGTAAATTGCGAATAAGGGGGAGTAAACCTGAGCAGAGAAAGCGGATGTCACGGCAGTCCACTGTGCCTTCAGTGTGGGTTACCACAATAATGAAATGTGTGTGTGTATGTGAAAGCGCTCTCAGACCTGCAAGTCCAAAATCAATGAAAGGTTTGATGGTGATGATGACGATGAAGGTGATGAAGACCCATTCGTATGCAATCAAGAAAATCATACCCTCTTTGCCTGCCTATATAGAATCCTTATCACTCGACTCTTAAAATTAAAGGAAATTTTCAGTCATTCTTCCATGGTGCCTCCCAGTTCTTAGCTTCATTTTCCAAACCCTCTCCCAGAAATCTTCCCTTCACTATATCTCTCCCTACATCCACTTATTAAGCCCAATAACCCTCTTCTAGACACTGACACTCATGAAAAAAAAAACTGAAGACCTATTTCTTGCCTGTCAGATGGACCTTTTCAAATATAGGTAAGATGGATAAATAAGGCATGTATTTACAAGAAAATGTGTAAGGTAAAGGAATGTAAATCCCCAATACAGCAGAGTCCCTACTGTTTTCTTAATAACAGGAGAGAGGTCAAGAAATGCCACTTCCCTGTTGATGTTCCCAAGGACAAGCCAGCCCCCCCAGTGTTTCCTCTGTATAAGTCACCACCAACCTAGCCTCTTCATATAATTGTCTGTAGATGCTGCCTGGGTCTCACACAAGTTATAAAAATATTAATTGCTTGTAATTTTAAAACCACTGAAAATACTAAGACACTAATTTTCTAAAAGCTACAACATCAAGACTGGAGATAATCTAAACAGAGCTTGATCCATTCCCATTTTTCTAATTCTAGCAACAGGAAATAACTAGAATGAACATGAAATTTTTAAGAAAAAAACCCTCAAAGTAATTTAAATAAGAATGTGAGGGTTTGTTCTTCTCAGTGAAGCTCAAGATATCAAATCAAGTGCTTTATGACTTATAGTTTATCTTTTATATAATATTTAATAATTTTTAAGTGCTTTGGTATTCACTATCTTATACCACACTTAGTAATAGGACAGATTTCACTTTCTTTCTTTGTTTAACAGAAGAGGAAACTGGGACTTGGAAAGCTTATTAGTCTTCAGTTTAGAGCTTGGCTATCCACATGGTAGCACCAGGACACGGGAGCCACTGAGCACTTGAAATGCAGTAGGGTAACTCAAAACTGAATTTGTAATTGTATGTAATTATAACTAACTTAAATTTAAATTTTAAAAGGACTCGGTGACTAGTGACTGCCCTATTGGACAGCACAGGTCAGTATGTACAAGGTAACAGTGATGGATTTGAACCAAGGTCTCTTGACTTCAAATTCAATGCTTTGGGGGTATTCCTAGATTGCTCAAAGTAAACTGAATCAAGGTGCTTCAAATTTTTTAATTGCCAATGTTTTCTCATAGATGAAGAACTCAGCTGTACAGTTTTTTTAGTAGTGCATGAGTTACTCTTGATAAAAATCTAACGTCCATAACTCCATCAGTGAAGCAGAGCAAAAGAGCCAAAGCTACAACCCAAACCATTCACCATAAAAGTCCTCATTGCCCGTGAATCCTCTCAGCCTCTCAAATTTCCTCTGCCAGAGTTGATTCTAATTCCTTTCTCAATAATCCATGTTCTGACAATCATAACGTAGAACTCTCTGGGGCTTATTTCTTACTAACTTTGCACAGAAAAAGCTGTCCTGGGAGACATTCTTGATGAGAGAATGAAAATGCCATTGCCTTACCTTCCCTTAGTGCAAGATATGAAGGCCACTGCCTGGATACATTTGTTATTGGCAATTATTTCAGGACCAGCCTCAAGTGATTGTTGCAAAGAAGAGAAATCACACATGAATCCTGATAACGGCTGACTTTCAACAGCCAAGAGGATGGTCAGAGAGGATGATCATGTTGTCACGTGTGAGTAGGCATAAATAGACCAGACCCTCCATTTCACCTGAAGAAACGTGAGTAAGGAAAGAGAGAGGAGACAAATCATCTCAGGGTAGTGACCTCTCTCAGCACCTTCCTGGTGAAGCATTGGGTCTCATTACACACAGTGTCTGAGAAAAAGCAATGAAGCCAATTAAGGACCATGGTTTACTGAGATCCATGTAATGAGAGGGGTTTAGGATAATGCCAGCTTCTGGTTGACTACAGCCTGGCCTGAAATCCTTTCTTGACTTCCACCAACATGCTAAAAAATCATCCCCCCAAAATGAATTATGATGGGACAGTATGTCTGATGTGGATTAGATTCTAAAGAGAGCAGTTAGGTATGACCAAAATTATGCTTGCAAATCTCCTAAATGACCCCTAGAGAACAGTTTTATAGTGTTGAATTTGTAACCCTGTACAATATTGTATGTGTACAAGTAATTACCATACATATTCATATAAAAAATATTGTCCATGCAAAATCGATGTTTAAATATTTTAAATTACTACGTTTCTATGTTCTTCTCTTTCTGTTTTTGCATTTTTGGTCAAGGGCCTCAAGTGGATTTCATAAAAGTTAAACATATAAGTAACAAAACTCTCATCTGGTTTCTGGACTCTGAGTGGCATTTGATCTTTATAATGGGATGTTAATGATTATGGACAGTGACCGCAATACCATCCTTCTGAAAATATGTCCTTGGCCGGGCACAGTAGCTCATGCCTGTAATCCCAGCACTTTGGGAGGCCAAGGCAGACAGATCAAAAAGTCAAGACCATCCTGGTTACCACGGTGAAACCCCATCTCTACTGAACATACAAAAAAAAATAAAAATAAAAAAATTAGCTGGGCATGATGGCAGGCGCCTGTAGTCTCAGCTACTCAGGAGACTGAGGCAGGAGAATGGTGTGAACACAGGAGGCAGAGCTTGCAGTGAGCCGAGATCGCGCCACTGCACTCCAGTCTGGGTGACAGAGCAAGACTCCATCTCAAAAGAATAAAAAAGAAAATAAAATATGTCCTCAGCTTCCAGGACAGTAGACAAATGTTGTCCCCCAAGAACCTACTCTAGAAGCTGTGTGTGAACAAGTTCCTAATGGACATGATAGTGATTAGACTAAATAACAAAAAGCTGGAGGGAAGGGTGTGCAGCTGACAGTATTGAGTGATGGCTATGCATCAGGCACATTCTTTGTAGCTTTTATACATTATCTCACTTAATGATGAGCAGGGTAGTTGTCCAGTAGTTGGCCTTGTGGCTTGTGGTTGACCTTCATTGGAATCAAGGCATAATGAGGCCAGATAGAGAAGAAAGTCAGCTAAGTAGGTGCATATTGGAATTGTGAGCAATGATGAGAGGATAGAGTGGCAGAACAAACTTTGCATCAGGTTCTAAAAATGTCACTGTGGGTATGGGTTTTGGAGATTGGCACACAATCCATTTGGGGATTGTGGAAATTTTGGAATGGGAAAAGGTGGAATGTGTAAAGTTAAAATGGGAAATATTATATATAAGTGGCAAATGGTGTTCACAGCACATGGGCCAGCAAAGGGAGGCACAGACTCCTTTGGAGAAGATATTGGAGAAAACGGCATCATACGAGGAATTTCAGACTTCAGTCAATGCAAAGAGGAATCTGGAAGGGGGTGATAATAAATTATACTTATTGTAGACTTTTCTTATCTTGCTAATAGACTAATAAAGCTGAAGCCATACTTGATCCATATCAACATTCCCTGCAGACTCCTCTCTGCCTTAGTAGGTGTCAATGAGTATTTGGGGAGTAAATAAGTAAGCCCATAAAATGAATATGAGTTACTCAAGAAACTTCAGATGGTTAGAGGAAGGATGGATATAAATGGAAGCCAAACCATGAGGCAATGTAGCATCATGGGCAGGGATTAGTGATAAGGATGGATAGATGTGTGGATGGGAGAAGTTATGTGGGAAGAGCCTTGACCAACCTTCTTCCACCTGAGAATCCTCTTTGCAAGTGAACTGTTGATGCAGTTAGTTGCAGCACCTAAGATTTACTGGTGGGAAGGGACTTTAGAGATTATCTATTTAATTCTTGTAAAATAACAAGAGGAAAGCAAATAGACCCATGGAGTCAAGTGAGCATTATTACTCCTCCGCCTGCTACTAGCTACTTTATTGACTATGACCTAAGCATGGTGCAATCTTCATTTTATTCTCCATGAAGTACAGAATTTTATTACCATCCTGTTTTACAAATTAGGAAAGTAAGTTTCCAAGTGTTAAGGCAACTACACATCTAGGGAATGTTAGAATCATGATTATCCTAGACCTATCTTTCAGCATGGCTCCAAGTTGTACTTTTAGAGCTGAAATTCTATCTGCCATCTTAATCCTCTTTCCTTTCTACAGCCACGCCTTGCTAAAGTGCAAGGTTGAGGCTGGAACTCTTCAGTTTGCCAGATGATGATGCATTCTACTATAGACTTTATATTTAGGGCTACAGAAGAGAAGGGGGCCTAAGTCTTTAGAAGGAGACAATAATTAGAGATAAACTCTGAGTGTGTGAGGGGAGTCCCTTCAATACAGATATGTGAACATACATTTCTATAACTTATCCAAACACCTAATTGGACAAGAACTGTCTAAGGATTTCAAGGCCTATCATAGAGTAATAAGATTCCTTCTATGGGAGGTAGGAAACCTGTATGCATACACACCTGTCAAGGTAGTGAAATGCCTCCACCCCCTGAAAGGATTTGACTATATCTTGGACTACTTGTAGGGTCACAGACCTAGTGAGAACCACTTTGCAAAAGCTATGGTAACCCCTCTTAACCACTGGGTTCATGCTAACTGATCTTCCTCTGCTCAATGATCTGGTTAATTGTACTAGGTAGACTTCACCCAAGGAAGCCATTACCATGAGGCACTGGCATGACCCCTAGAAAGTTGATCTGTGACATGATCTTTGAAATCGTGAATGGCAAGTTTTTATTTAACAGAGGAAGGGGAAGAAGTGGAGAAGGGAAATCGTGGAAATAATGTTATCAAAGTCAGAGTGAAGCAGGATGGTTTGGCTGTGATATTAGTATTTTTCCTGTAGTTCCAGAAAGTATGAAGATCATGCTCTTATTATTTGATGGAGTTTGTGGGTGCTCCTTGAAGTAGGGGTGACATCCGTCTTTTAATTCCATAACCTTATCTGTAACTGACATGTGATTATAACACCACAATTCTCTTTAATGCAGTCTGTAAAAACACATTGATTTTATAGCTCCCCAAACCGATTACATTAATATCTGTGCATAATTAGTTTACACATTACTAAATTACTGACAGATTAAAAGTGAAATAGTGCTGTTCATACTCAGCCGCATAACTGCCAGAAAGGAAATTAATATGGATTCAAATGGTCCTCAGAGACCTACATTGAAATAGCAGAAATCTATAAAGACTGCTTGCATTAGGAAATTTCTATCAGCAACATGTTTGTGGTTGATGCTTTACTAAGTCTGCTAATATGAGCTGAGTGGTGCAGGAAATGATATGTGAATGATGCTTTGGCTTTTCCCAACTCATGACTGTGTTTATTAAAAAGCAAGTTTTTAATTGTGGCATTTGATGTCCAGGAAAGGCAAGCTCTCAAGTTGTAAATGAAAACTTTCTGCCTTTTCTTGCTTTTCCTAATGACCTAAGTTCTAGGATTGGAACTGAGTTCCCTGACAATGCCGTCTCAGAGCAACGGCACATGTTTTGTGATATCTGCTCCAGCCCCCACTAGACACACACATAGGATTTGTCTCCAGAGCAAAGTTTTCATTCTTCATGTCCACAATGGCCAGAAACATGTGTGTGTTTCTGAGGTGGGGAAATGGGAATGGGAAAGGTGAGGCAGTTTCATATCCAGCCATAAAGTAAAATTGTTTCCTGATGAACTGGTAGGTAGACTAAACAATTTTTTCTATTTTTTAATTTCTCATATGCATTAAAGAAGTTTGCTGCCCTTTGAACACTGTGAATTATTTGTCCAACTATGAGTTCAAAAATGAATAATTATTTTCTATCTGATAAGACACCACATTTGAACCCTTCCCATGTGAAAGACACTTGTACTCTGTTGAATTCTGAAGAATGTTAACACTGAAGAGGGTGTTAGTTATAAATTAGGTTAAAAATGGTGGAACACTTAGAACACTGCTGGTGGGAGTACAGATCAGTTCAACCCCTATGGAAAGCAGTCTAGACATTTCTCAAAGAAGCAAAAATAGAATTGTTTGACACAGCAATCCAATTACCAAGTGTATACTCAAAGGAAAAGAAATCGCTCTACCAAAGAGACACCTGTTCTCATATGTTTATCACAGCACTATTCATAGTATCATGGAATCAACCTAGGTGCCCATCAGTAGTGGATTTGATAAAGAAAATGTGGTACATATGCACCATGGAATACTATGCAGCCATAAAGAAGAATGAAATTATGTCCTTTGCAGCAACCTGGATGCAGCTGGAGACCATTATCCTAAATGAATTAACTCAGAAACAGAAAATAAAGTACTACATGTTCTTACTTATAAGTGAGAGCTAAACATTGGTACACATGGACATAAAGAAGAAAACAATAGACACTGGGGATTCCAGAGTTGAAAAACTAGTAAACTGTTGGGTACTATGTTCACTATTTGGGTGATGAACCCAATAGAAGAGCCCATACTTCAGGATCATGCAATGTACCCATGCAACACACTTTCACATGTACTCCCTGAATCTAAAGCTTTTTTATAAAAGGAAAAAATGTGAAGCAGTCACTATTAGTTATTAGGGACAAGAACCAACATTAATTGAATACCAGCTGTGTCCCAGATACTCTGTGGGGTATTTTATTCATATATAGGTTCTCACCACCATAACCCTCACAGTAGTCTCATCATCTCCATTTTATTAAAGATGAAAGTTGCTCAGAGCGACTTGACCAGAATATAGTAACTTAACCAACTTCACACGGTTAGTAAAATAAGAGATTCACATTTTCAATTATTTTCTATTTGCCTCCAAAGTTCAAGTAGGAAGTGGGGAGACAGACAAAAAGGGAAGAGGAAGATTCTGGAGGTGCCAGTGATTTTCCATGAGCCCAGGGAAGTGGCTCCTCTATCTGAAGGTTGGGTTTTAAAAAAATCTCTTCCTGAGTACTCAAAGCATGTTATCATATATTGTCATCTTTATCATTTTATTAGTTATCAATTGCTAATTGCTGCATAACAACTCCAAAATTTAGTAGCTTAAAGTAATATTTACTATCTCAGTTTCCATAGGTCAGGAGTCTAGATGCAGCTTGCTGGGTCCTCTGGCTCAAGGATTCCCACAAGGGTGCAATCAAGGTGTCAGTCAGGGCTGCTGTTGTCTCCAGGCCAGACTGGAGATGGACCACTACCAAACTCACTTTGTGATTGTTGACAGGATTCAGTTCCTTGGGGGCTGTTGGACTGAGGGTTGCCCTCTGTTCCTTATCAAATGAGCTTCTTAATAGGCAGCTCACAACATGACAGCTCACTTCATCAGAATAAGCAAGCAAGAAAGAGAGAGAGCAAGATGGAAGAGATTCAAGGGGAAAGTCACAGTCCTTCGTAACCTAATCTCAGAAGTGACATCCCATCACTTTTGCTGTATTCTATTCTTCAGAGAAAGTCATTAGGTTCAGCCCAACTCAAGAATATAAAAACTAGAAGGCAGAGATCACTGGCAGCCAGATTAGAAGCTGCCCATCACAACCATGAATTCACTTCTTCATTATCTAGGTTTATTTATTATATCAACAACTAATTATTGATTCCTTATAATGTGTCAAGTTTTATATTTGGAACTAGAGATATACTGGTGAGAAAACAATACTACTATTACAAAAACTTCCATTAATAATAGAAATACCAAACACATACAGTCCCTAGTATGTGCCAGGGAACATTATAAGTGCTGTGTATATATCAGCTCCATCCTCATAAGAGTCCTATTAGGTAAATACTATTATTATCCCAATTTACAGATGAAGATAACTAAGGTGCAGAAATGTTAGGTAATTTTTCAAGGTCATGAAGCTAGCAAGTGGCAGAGCAGAAATGCAATCCCAGGCTGTGCATGTTCAAATCCTGTTCTTTTCTTAACCCATAAGCTATATTGCTTCCCTCATTTCGATACTATCTGTGAAGGAGTCACAGGAAAGTCGATAGGAGCTGACTGACTATTGCAGCAGAAAAACTAGCTCCAGGTTATTGCAGAAGCTCAGGGAGAGAATATGGGAGACTGGAATGAGGTGGTGGCACAGGATAGGGAGAGATGTGACTTTGTTGAAATAAATGTGAAATGAGAAACAACAGGATTCTTTAAAGACTTGGAAGTTGGGTTGTAGGAGAAAATAGAATGAAGTATGGCACATGGGCATCTGGTGTGAATAAAAGCACACAGGAAGAGAATGGCCATCTCCTCCATAGCAACAGGAGAGAAGAAGGAGAAGGGATGTTATCATCTGCTCCCACCATTGAACAGATGGGGAAACTGATGCCCAGGTATGCTAACTCGCTTTCTAAAAATCACACAATCAATAGGATCAAAGAGATCACTTGGACTTCTTGGTTCACATTTCCTAACCAGTGGAATACATCAGCGGAACAAAAGGTATCACTCATGTCTACCCATGATTGGTAGTCATTAGGCTGTTCACCAAATATTTCTCTATTTCCTTCTTCCAAGCACTTGGCAAGATTGCACCTTCTTGCCTCCTTTGAAGTTAGGATAGCCATGAGATTTGCTCTGACCAATGAAATGCAAGTGAAAGTAGCAGGCATCACTTCTGGATGGAAGCTTTAAGAGCCACTGTGTGATTTACCATGACCCTCTCCCTCTGCTACTGTGATCATGGGAGCACAGGTTGAGATGGAGCTTCCTTCAGCTGTGACCCCTGAGTGATTAATATGATTAATATGACTGATGAGAGAGAGAGAGAGAGAGAGAAAGAGAGAGATTTATTTTGAGGAATTGACCCATGGAAATATGGGGGTTGGCAAGTCTGAAGTTGTAGGACAGGCCAGCAGGCTAGAAATACCAGCAGAAGTCAATGCTTCAGTCTTGAGTCTAAAGGCAATCTAGATGCAAAACTCTTTCCTTATCATGAGACCTCTGTCTTTTCTCTTAAGGCCTTCAATTGATTGGTTGAAGCCCACCCACATATGGAACTTGAGTTTGACCAAACAACTGAGCACCATAGTCTACCCATAAAATTAACCATCAGAGGGACTGTTTGCTACCATGGCACTACCCTGTCACGTTTGACTAATATTTGCTCCTTTGCCTCCTGCCCTCCAAAGGGAATGGAGTTTAGCCTCGGTAGAACTGTCATTATGAGGATTTTGCTTTTTAAAGTATTAATGTAGTTCTTCCTTAAAAATATGAGTTTTCATTTGTCCTCACCCAAGGAACTCTGGAAGGATGCTGGAGAATCACAGGACACACTCTCAGCAGGAGACAGATATATAGATGTCAGTTGATTCTGGTCACAAAATCCAAGTGCCCTCTAAAAACGGTAAACCGACATCCCAAATGATGAATAATAGCTCGAGAGCCTTCTGCAAAAGAACGCTTGGTCCATAAACGGGTTAACTATGATTCAGGTTCTCAGGAGAGTGCTAATGAAATAGTCATAGAAAGGATGTTCAAAATGATCTCACAGGCCTGTGGTTGCCATGGAAACCCATTTCCCTTATTTGTGTTTCTCTTCCCCCTCCCCAAATTACTAATAGTAATAATTTGGTCAGTTATTAAAAAAGACAAGGTATGGGCTGTGTGAACCCAGGCAAGAAATGAAAAGTGAAAGTGAGAGAAAAGAGTGTTAAATAGAAAAATGGACGCATCACTGAAGCAGTTTCAATTAGGTAGTAGGTTATTTCCTTCTCTTGGATGGGAATGTTTGGCTGTTTGATGTTGCAGAGAAAGTGCAGGAAACGCTTGCAATTCAAGAAGGGAGGTCTTAATTTTTTAAGGCTAGGGTCTCAGCTGGGTGTGCTGGCTCATGCCTGTAATCCCAGCACCTTGGGAGGCTGAGGAGGGCAGATCGCTTGAGCCCAGGAGTTCGAGAGCAGCCTGTGCAACATGGCAAAACCCCATCTCTACCGAAATTAACTGGGCATGGTGGTGTGCACTTGTAGTCCCAGCTACTCGAGAAGTTGAGACAGGATGTTCACTTGGGCCCAGGAGATGGAGGCTGGAGTGAGCCATGATTGCACCACAGCACTCCAGCTTGGGCAACAGAGCAAGACCTTGTCTCGAGAAAAAAAAAAAGAAAAATAAGATGACTAACGCTTCAAAATAAACCTTCCTCACAAAAGATTCATACATCTATTTGAATGCATAAAACTCACTTCTGCCCACAAATCATATACACAACCTTATCCATGACCATACCCTCCCAAATTCCATATCAACACACCACTATCTGTGTCTTTCTTGATGTCAGCATGTATGATTTGGATAGTAAGCTTCTAGCCTAATGGGTCTTAGATATTTGAGGAAAGTAGACTCCCTTGAGAATTTCAGAAAATCAACCATCTCCTCAAAAATGCACGTGGGCACATGCATATAGAAGTCGATCTCATGAGGTTTATGGGCCTCCTGAAATCAATTCAGTGACTCCAAGCTGAAAATCAGTGTCTTAAAGGAAATACATTGTGTAGATATACAGATGTTAGAGTGATGTGGGGTTGGAGATAATTGTATTTTCTAGTGAATGGCTTTCACCTCGTTCTGAAACAACTTTCCTACCTTAATAAACACAGTAGTTATTTTTCTTGGGTGGTGGTGGTGGTAATGAATTCAGACTCTAAATGCACTTAGTAGGAACAGTAGTGGAAGCACGATTACTAAGGTTCCAAAGGACAGTAGATGGTGTCAGTGTACATGATTGGGCTATAGATGATCTCAGCCTGGTAGAGATGACCTCCAGGAGCTGTGACCACCAAATTCCTTAATCTTTCTCTCCTCTACTCCCCACAATGTATCTTTTTCTCCTAAAGGTACATTACAGAGACAAACTTTGATTAATTGAGTTGCATATTTTCATAGATCTCTTAGGACAATATTAGAGTGACATAAACAATGTGTAATAACGTTTCCTCAGGGGAAGAGAAATGACTAGCATTTATTAAGCCCCCACTTCACAGGAGGCACCTATCTCGTCCTCAGCCTCATCCTCAACCTCAGAAGTAGGTTGTATTTTTCTTGTTTTATAGATTAAGAAACCAGACTTCTGAAAAGAGAAGTGACTCATTTCAACTCACTTGGCTGATAAGAGCGAGGAGTGGGATTTGAACGGAGGTATTCCTGGGCCCCACTCTAAGGTACCATCACACCACACTTCCTCCAGAAAATGAGGTATGATATCAGCATGGAAGGTGCTTTCATATGGGAAGGCAGGCTTCTTAATACATTTTTTTTTTTTTTTTTTTTTTTGAGACAGAGTCTCACTCTGTTTCAGCCCAGGCTAGAGTACAGTGGCACAATCTCGGCTCACTGCAACCTCCGCCTCCCGGGTTCAAGCAATTCTCCTGCCTCAGCCTCCTGAGTAGCTGGGACTACAGGTGCACGCCACCACACCCAGCTAATTTTTGTATTTTTAGTAGAGATGGGGTTTCACCATGTTGGTCAGGCTGGTCTCGAACCCCTGACCTCATGATCCACCCAACTCAGCCTCCCAAAGTGCTGGGATTACAGGCGTGAGCCATCACGCCCGGCCCATAGGCAGGCTTCTTTAGACCCCTTCTGGAAAAAGTTGCAGACATGAAGATAAAGAATGAGTGGAAAGGCATTGGCTTAGGAATCCCTCCTAACAATGTGTATGGTGGTTAGAACACAAGATTTGTAGTCCAACAAAAAGAAGTTCTTACTACCATATACATTACTTACCATCTATAAGCCTCAGTTTCTGTAACTATAAAGTAGCAATTACAATAGTACCTAGGAACAGGATTTTTATAAGGTTTATGGAAAGTAATGTATCATGGAAAATAAGCTGCCCAGCACCCTGCTTGACTCATAATAAGGATTCAAATATTGATTTGATGTTTTTGTTTCATATAGAAGCTTCCCCTGCCAAAGCCATCTCGTTAGGATGCACTGACGTCTTGAGGTGAGAGAGATATGGAGAAGGGTGATCTTTGTCTTGCTGAGTTCTGCTATGGGCAGCAATTGAGGTCCCCTGGCCATGTGGATTAAACGCAAAAGTTCTCTCCAGATGGGGTGTGGTGGCTCACACCTGTAATCTCAGCACTTTGGGAGGCCAAGGTGGAGGATTACTTGAAGCCAGGAGTTCAAGACCAGCCTGGGCAACATAGTAAAACCCTGTCTCTAACAACAACAAAAAAGATATACATATATTAATTAGCCAGGCATGGTGGCATGGGCCTGTAGTCCTAGCTACTCCAGAGGTTGGGGTGGGAGGAACGCTTGAGCCCAGGAATTAGAGCTATGATTGCACTACTGCAAGTTAGCCTGGGCAACAGAGCAAGACCTTCTATCAAAACAAAACAAAACAAAACAAAAAAGTATTTCCAGCTAGTTGGTAGTAACATTATCCACAACCGCTCAGAATAAGTTTGGAGATTTTCTATATTTTAAAGAGCTGTAACTTAATTTATTTAACATGTATTTTAAACATAATTTCCCCTTATTATAAAAGTTATGTTTGTTCAATTTTTAAGTTAGCTGCTAACATATAAAATTGAGTATTTTATAGAACATAGTCAAATTTCTGGTTTCTGTCTAAAACTTAGAATTACAGAACTAATTCAGACTTCATTCCCTCAACAAATACATGACCCGGAGCTAGTGCCATCACTCCCGACTACCTCTTAGATGCAGTCTACATCTCTCATTCAGATTGTCTGCTGGAAATTACAAGAATTTGAATCCTTACATTTTGAGAGTCACAATTCTTGATTATCAGCCTAATCTTTTAAAAAAATAAATGCTTCAAGTTACTTGATCAGAAAAAAAAAAAAAGAGACATTTGGAAATTTCAGATATACGCAGGAAAAAAAAAAAAGTTATTTAATACTTATCCATCCCTGATTTTCCCTCTTGTTTAGCCCAGAAGAAAGTAAAGAAGGCTGCTCCTAGTATTCATAAAGCTAAATGTAAGCAATTATATTTTGCCTTACAAAATATACCTAAATACATTGTAATGGATTGAATCATTAAAACATGTATAAAGTCATAGAAAAAAGACCAGAAAATAGACAAGAATCCCACTTTTGCTTTAAGTTAGGCCACTCCTAAAAGATGTTGCAGCACTGAGGACACGTTTCTGCTTTAGGCAACTCTGTAGCACCTGAGTTGGGAGGATCACTTGAAGCCAAGAGTTCAAGGCCAGCCTGGGTAACGTAGCGAGATCCTGTCTCCAAAAAAATAAAAATAAATAAACTTAAAAAATTAAAAGTTAGCCAGGCATGGTAGCGGGTGTTTTTTGGGAGGCTGAGGTGTGAGGATCACTTGAGACCAGGAGTTCATGGCTGCAGTGAGCCATGATCAAAGAACTTTAGCAATTTCTTAAAATATTAATGAAAAAAGTTAAGAAGACTTCCTGTTAAAGAAGGCAGAAGAGAAGCATCTAGACACTGTGTCATCTCTGAAATCAACCAAGAACAACAACAAAGAAAAGCAAAAGAAGAATCTGCCTCTGTGAAATTATAACTCAGATGACAGTCACCAGGTACTTGGAAGAGAAGGAGGAGGTAGGAGGAGGGATAGCACTAGAAAAATTGATCCTCTACAACTCTTGAATGGAATAAAGAGAACCCAGGCCTTGCCAGGGTAGGGCAAACACACGCAAGAATTTTTTTTATATGGAAAATGCTGGAGAGAGAGAAGCAAAAAGAATAAACAGAATAAATTACAATTAGTCTTTAGTAACATTTTTATATTTATTTTGCTCTCTTTTTTTCATTTGGCAAACAATTATGACAATAATTATTAAATATTATTTACTACAGAAACATTTTAAACAATTGCTCAATATTCTATTCTTGTATACATACAGGATTCTTTTAAATGTTTTGCATATTGCAAATAACAGTTTTCAGACATCTTTATAGCTAAATCTTATTTATATTCATGGTTATCTCCTTGGCAAAAACTTCTAGAAGTGGTATTGCTGGGCTAATAATCATGCCCGTATCTAAGCTATTATCTGTGAAAAGTTGTACCTATTTATATTGTAATCAGCAGTGTGTGAGAATTCCCGTTCTTCCACATCCTAACTATCCCTAAGTATTAAACATTTTTAAATGCTGTTTGGGTAGTATGATGGTTAATACTGAGTGTCAACTTGATTGGATTGAAGGATACAAAGTATTGATCCTGGGTGTGTCTGTGAGGGTGTTGCAAAAGAGATTAACATTTGAGCCAGTGGGCTGGGGAAGGCAGATCCACCCTTAATCTGGTGGGCACCATCTAATCAGTTGCCAGCGAATATAAAGCAGCAGAAAAGGCGAGATGAGCCTAGCTTCCCAGCCTACATTTTTCTCCCATGCTGGATGCTTCCTGCCCTCAAACATCAGATTCCAAGTTCTTTAGTTTTGGAACTCGGACTGGCTCTCCTTCCTCCTCAGCTTGCAGACAGTCTATTTCGGGACCTTGTGATCATGTAAGTTAATACTTAATAAGCTCCCCTTTACATATATATCTCCTATTTTTTCCCTCTAAGAGAATCCTAATGCAGGTAGGTAAATTATTTGTCATTGTATTATTTTTCTTTTGTAAATTATCCGCGTTAACCTTTTTCTTGTAAAATTGTTAAAACTTTTATATATTGAGCATATTGTATGTATGTGTGTGTGTGTATATATGTATATATGTGTATATTTAAATATGTTACCCAATTTGTCCTTTCTTCTTAGTCACCATTTTTGGTATGTATTGATGGGCAGACATTTTTAGTGTTTCTGTAGTAAACTTAATTCATTTATTTTATGATTATTGCCTTAGGACTGATGCCTTCCCAATTCAATATTGCATAAATATCCACCAGCATATTCTTAGAAAATAATCATTTCCTTTTTCATATGTATAAATATATTACATCTAAAATTTATTATTGGTTTTTTATACTTATAAGTATATTGCATCTATATAATTGTTTCCTTTTCATACTTATTATTAAACCTCAAATTTATTCTTTTACTTGTATGACTCAGAGACTACCATTTCTCTCCTCCCCTAAATGAATAGGCAGTTGCCACAATACCAAAATATTGAATAATATACTACATCTTCCTTTGATTTTAAATGCCACTTTTATCACACACAAACTTATTATATTTACTTGGGAATATTTCTCGGACTTCTATTCCGTTTCATTAATCCTATGCCACCAGTATCATAAGATAGTCTCACTCTGTCGCCCAGGCTAGAGTGCAATGGTGCGATCTCACTACAGCCTCTGCCTCCTGGGTTCAAACAATTCTCCTGCCTCAGCCTCCAGAGTAGCTGGGATTGCAGGCATGCACCACCATGTCTGGCTAATTTTTATATTTTTAGTAGAGTTGGGGTTTCGCCATGTTGAGCAGGCTGATCTTGAACTCCTGGCCTCAAGCGATCAGCTGGCCTCAGCCTCCCAAAGTGCTGGGATTACAGGCGTGAGCCACCATGCCTAGCTGACTTTATAAGATATTCTAAAAGTGGTAGTTACACTGGAAAGTTTCCTTTGTCCCCTTGGTAGGGCATGCGCTGAGGGTGTGACTCGCTTCTTCAGTGTCCTGCTCCTCAAACCTCCTAGGGAAACATAGACACGGGCAGACTGTGGAGCTCCGACCCAATGGCAGTGTCTAGGGATGAATGATCACAGCAGAAGCCCCCAGTGGGCGTGTGTTACAGGGTGTTCTTTTGGTTTGCTGTCTATAGGCAGCTTCTGTTAACCAGTTCAATTAGACCCCCCTTCTTTATCACAAGGACAGAGGGCTTTCTGTATCCCGGGAATGGGCTTGGAGAATGAGTGCAAGGTTTTACTGAGTAGAAGGAGCTCTCAGCAGATGGGGGAACAAGAAGGGAGATGGGTTTCTCCTGGAGTCGGGCCCTTTGGCGGCCTGCCCCAGCAAAACTCTGCGTCATTCCGCCCTGTGTTCTCCACTACCTGCTCAGCTCTTGTCTTCTTCTGCCCATGTGTTCCTCATAACTTCCAGCAGCTTTTGTGTCCGTCCTCTAGGGGTCTCGGGTTTTTATAGGCCCAGAATGGTGTCTTGGCAAATGCAACATTCGGGCTTCAAGGCAGGAGTGCCTGTCCACACCTGGGTCCCTGGGGGTGGAGCCCTAGCCAGAGACCACGCCTTTCTCTACCCAGCACTTCGCTGCCCCCCTTCCGTATCATTTAAAGGGACCACGTTCCTCCCTTACCAGCACTACCGGATCAGTAGGAGAAATTTCCCTTTTTCTTCCTCTTTTCCAAGCATTGTTGATTATGCTTATGCATCTTTTCTTCCTCCTAAACTTTAAGATTATTTTGTAAAGAGAAAAAATCATGAGAAATCAAGATTCATTTGTAGTCTAATTTGGGGAGGGTGTAGTGATTAGTGTAATTAAATTATCTTTCTATGGCTCTGGACAAAGGGGAGTACCCTTCTTCAATCATCCATGTTGGACAGATGTTTCTTTAAATTAAAAAAAAAAAACAATTCTCTCGAGTACTTTTTAATGTCAGAGAAACTGTGAATATAGAATTGTTCTAGTTTTAGATTTCTTCGTTTTTACGAGCTTTCTTATAGCAAGGCATGAGGAAGCGGCAGACACCCACTGGAAAGATTAGCGAGAGAAAATTAAATTTTATTTAGGAAAGAAAAACTTTAACAAAAAGACCTGGAAAGAGATCCCATTTTGGGCGACAGCTACCTGGACAATACTCTGTTCTTAGGATGTGGTTGTCTGGTCCTCTCCCTTTCTTCTTGCTATGCTCCAAAGAGCAAATGTTTGGCATTTAGGAGTCTTTTTCTTTTTTTTTTTCCTTTTTCTTGAAAAGACGTACATCAATGATTTTTACCATCGCTTTGAAAACTAATCTTCTAAGGCCAGAGAAGAAATACGTCTTAAAAAAAAACAAATTAAATTGTACTTTTTTTAGATTTTATTATTTAGGCTGTTATTTAAGAATGGTGAGAAAGTTTTACAGCCTTGTGGAAAAGAGATGTAGCATTTCTTCCACAAACTATCAAAAGTAGTGAATCTATTTAAATCGTAACATGATACTTTCATAATTGTGTGGATGTGTGTGGAGAGGAGAGTGGGTAAGGCCGCTTTGAATTTGTAAAAGGAGTGGAAACCTAGGCATAGATAAAGATGTATCACGTGTGATATCATTATATCCTGTGGTCAAAATCTATTATGAAAAAAATTACAAACAGTACTTATTGGAAAAATGATTGAGAATACAACCTTTAGGTTTAAAATCAATTTTCCACAGTTATTTTAGAATAGATCCAATGAAAATGCAAAATTCTTCAGCCAAGAGAGATGGTTTAGCATTAAACCAAATGCTAAAAGCTCTTACAATGCATTTTATTTATCTAGTTTAAGAAAACTCAGAAATGTCCAGAAGGTTGCATTCTTCATCCTATCATCATAATGGAAGTCTGATGCATTCTTTTTCAAATAGTTTTTTACATGATCAACAGGAAGACAGATGCTCTCTTGGTCCTCCCCTGGAATTTCCAGCCCTACTGTGGATGTTTCTGTTTGCTCTGTTTCTCTGAGTGAGGGTGAGTGTCTGACTGTGTGAAATGTACCTAAACAAAATGCCAGGCATGTTCATCAAGTGATCCTTTTTTCAGTCCAATAATGATGCCTGATACAGTGTTCACAGGATCATCTTTTGTTTTCTTAAATTGAAATGGCCTATGTAAGAGCAAGAGACAGATTATGTTTAAAACATTTTGGCAACCATAGTGATGGGTTTGCAACACAAGTAACACGCTACACCGATTAGGTTTCTCCACTAAGAGCTGGTTGTGTTAGCATATCAGATTTCCTGGAGTGGGACCAGCCACATTAGAAACAAACAATCTCTACAAGGTTTTGACATCAGATTTTCTTTGATAAATATGTGGGAGAAAAGGACCCTTCTGTAATTTTTCTCTGGTGTTTACAGGTATTGCTGGTTTTGAAAGTAGAATAGATACGCAAATAGGAAACACCATTGCTGTTTCAGATGTCCCCTGTTTACAGAAATACAGCATTCATTTGTTGTACCTGGTGGCTATTAACTGCTCTAATTGTGCTGTAGACTCGTTAACAAGTTTGTTGAAGTTGCACATTACAATTTTAAAGGAGTTAATTGAATACTAATCCAATGCGCGGCACAAAAATTATTTGAACCATTCCAAGGAAAGCCGAAAATCCCACCAGCTGCCTTGGTCCTAGTAAATCCCTACCCCTGTGAAACTGAGAAAATGAATATTCAATATTTTTTCCATTTGAGTCTCTTGACATTCTATTGATTCACTTTATTTTCCCAACAATGTTCTGACAGGTTTCCCAATGTGCATTCTGCACATTCTTTGATATTCATCTTGTGATTGCCTTTGAAAATGAGCGCCGTGGCCAACTTTGGGCTAGGGCTTAGAACTCAGGAGCTCCAAGCCCCTTGCATCCCAGAAGCCAGCATATTCATAGAATTTTACTGTACTACCACATATGGGACACAGCCAAACATCAGAAGAGGAAGTTAGTTCAAGAGTGCATAAAACCTAAAATATGTTTGTGAAGCAGGTTACTGCTCTGGGGGACTTAGTGGAGGGGGCCAAGAGAAGTGGGAAAGGTCTGAACCTAAAGATTGTGCCAGTGGGCTGGGCGAGGTGGCTCAAGCCTGTCATCCCAGCACTTTGGGAGGCCAAGGTAGGAGGATTGTTTGAACCCAGGAGTTTGAGACAAGCCTGGGCAACAAAATGAGACCCCATCTCTACCAAAAAAAAAAAAAAAAAAAAAAAAAAATACAAAAATTAGCCCGGCATCGTGGCAGGCACCTGTGGTCCCAGCTACTTGGGAAGCTGAAGTGAGAGGATCACCTGAGCCTAGGAAGGTCAAGGCTTCAGTGAGCCGTAATCACGCCACTGCACTCAAGCCTAGGTGACTGAGCAAGATCTTGTCTCAAAAAAACGAAAGAAAAAGAGAGAGAGAGAGAAAAGAAAAGATTGTGCTAGAAGAGGAAAGTGAAAGAAAAGCAAATAACTTAGAGATGAAAAAGCCAGAAGTAGAAGTAAATAGATGTGGCAGGAAGGTAGCACCCATTTCAACAATTTTTGTAAAAGGAGTAGTCCATTGATTGTCAGAGAAGTGGCCTGATTTATAGAGAAGAAAGAGAGCACAGGAACAGGTGAATCTCCTGTTGTGACAGGATCTAAAAGCCAGTTGGTCGATATCATCAGTCTAGGGGGTGCCATTAGCACACAACTAGGTGACTGCAGGCTCCTTCTTTCCATTAAAATGGTGTCCTTTGTTAGAAGAGGGACCTTACCTCTGTAAAAACTAGATGTTGACCAGGATTCTTCGGAGTAATGAATGTGGTGTGCAGATTTTTCCCAGAGAAACTCCTGATCAGCAATATGGTATTCTCCATATGCTGTATCTAAGCATTTTGTAACAGGAGCTTAAGTTCACTCAGGTTTGCGTTTCTTAGCCCCTAGGTCCAAGCAATGCATATAGTATACTCTCAATAGTATTTGTAAAAAGAGTGAATGAATGAATGAAAAGTACATAATCTATAATGTAGAAAATGTCAGTTTGGTTTATCTCTCAAACAGGATTCATTTCTTTTCAGATGACAGGTAGGTAAGTTAAGCAACTGCTTCTCTATGTATAATTGATCTTATTGACTTTAAAGATTAAGTTGCAGATAGATAGATAGATAGATAGATAGATAGATAGATAGATAGAGTGCTAGATAGATACACATTCTTTGACATATCTGTTAAACTCAAGATGTGTTTAAACGGTATCTTTGGAATTGCATCTTGAAGGTAGGATATTCTGTACATTTATCTCCTAACCATTTTAGCAGCTAAGATCTTAGGCTTCTCCACAATTTAGGTCCCTGGTTAAATTAAGGAGCCTGTTCAATCAAAAAATATCAAGCTGGCGGTTTTGACTGCTTGAGTATTGACTTCGGCAAACGGTCTGTGAGCTGAAACAAAACCTATCCGATGGCTTTCCTTTCTGCTGAATGTACTTAAAGCAATGTATGCCACGTTTAGAGTGTGATGCAATGATATTCATGCCCATTTCATTTTTATTATTTTTCTTGGAAAAAAAAAACAGTCTGTAAAGGTAATGCGATTTTGATGCAATGCAACTGAATTAAAATTAAGATTTTAATGAAAAATCTTCCTGATTTGTTTTCATGGGGTGGGGGTTGGTTCAAAAATTAAATATTTCGAAGGTATGTATTGCTTTAGTCTTTATATAAGAGCTTTTAATCTGTGTGTCACCTTCTTTGATACAGTAGACTGTCATTTAATATTTGTGAATTAATACCTCCCCTCCCCTAATACCCACTATAAGTTACAGGAGGGCAAGGCGGGTGCAGTGGCTCACACCTGTAATCCCAGCACTTTGGGAGGCTGAGGCGGGCAGATCACAAGGTCAGGAGATCAAGACCATTCTGGCTAACATGGTGAAACCCTGTCTCTACTACAAATACAAAAAATTAGACTGGCGTGGTGGCAGGCACCTGTAGTACCAGCTACTTGGGAGGCTGAGGCAGGAGAATGGCGTGAACCCAGGAGGCGATGTTTGCAGTGAGCCGAGATCACACCACTGCACTCCAGCTTGGGCAACACAGCAAGACTCCATCTCACAAAAACAAAACAAAACAAAAAAGAAACTTACAAGAGGGCAGAGATAATGTATTCTTGATTTACTCAGAACTCTTTGTATATAATAGGCGGTCAGCCAGCTAATGTTACATGTTTTAACTGCTACTGAGATTTATTCATTATTTAAATTAATAAGTTTCTGCAAACTATGACCCAAGGGCCAAATCGGGCCCTATACCTGTTCTTGTAAATAAAGTTTTATTGGAATACAGCCACATTTGTTCCTTTACATATGGTCTATGGCTGCTTCTAGCAAGCAGTGGCAGAGTTAACTCTAACTAGTTGTGACACAGACCATATGGTCCACAAAGCCTAAATTATTTTCTATCTATCATTTTCCAAAAATGTTCGCAGACCCCTAATTTGCAATGTGCTTGGCATTGTGCAGGCTTGTCGTGGATTATCCCTTTCAACTTTCACAATATGTACTACTACGTGGTATGTTCTATTGTTATCCCCATTTTATGGATGAGGAAACTGGGCCACAAAGAGGATTTGCAAGGGATTGGGAGAGTGGGAAACAGAGCCCAGTTAGGCATGACTCCAGAGTCCAGGAATCCTTGAGTCTGTGAGTGGAGATGGGTGGTGGTCTACTTCTCAAACTCATCACAAGCATCACCTCCAGTCCTCTGGTCGGGGAGGGGTAGCTGGGAACAGGGGCCAGAAGGTACTATCACCAGAAGGACAGGGAGCAGCAAGGGGCCTGTCTGCCTCTCAGGGCTGCATGCTGACACCTGCCATGCCGAAGACAGAAAGCAGAGCTGCAGGCTACAGCTATCAACCTCCCTCCCACATGGGCATCCATGGAGTTTAGTTTGGCACCAAGGTGTGAGCTCTTAGGCAACATGGGAGCCCAGCAAGGCACACTCACTCATGGTCACGCTGGCTCTATAAACACAAGAGAAGGATGCTTGCCTGGTGGCCTTGTGCTAGGACCCTCTGCATCGGGCTTGGGTGGCAGTCTCCCTTAGAGAAACCATTTGCTCCTCCAAATCTGGGTTGGAAAACTTTTACCTCCTACCAAGACTGGTGCCCCTTAGTCTACAGAGGCTCCAATGGAATGGGGGAGAATTTTCAACTTAAGTCCTTAAAAAAAGGGGACAAAGAGGCTAGCAAACAAATTGCTGTAATATGAGCAGACTTCTTTCATTTGAATTTTTTAAAAAATATCCCTCTGCTAATGACTTGGTGATTTTCACAGTACTAAATGTGCTGACTTAAAAAATCTGTGGGAGGTCAATAATTTTCCCTCTGCCTGTCACTGTGCTGATTGTGGTCCCGACGCACCTTAATTACAACACCTACAGGTGGAGTATTATACAGTGTTTACATTAATCAGAATAGATTTACTGAGGGAAATAAACCTGCTGGCTTCCTTAGAGTTGCACTCTCATCAGGCAGCTACTGGGCTGGTCAGACTGTGGGTTAGTGCCTGGGCTAGGAGCCCAGACCCCAGCCTCATAGGAATAGATAGTCTCAGAGCATCTCTATCCTAAACTGGTGTGCTGGTGCTTAGCTAATGAATCAACAGAAAGTTCTATAAATAGAAACTGCATTTCAGAATTTTGAGATCAAAGGAGGAAAGTGTGTGAGTGTGTGTGTGTGTGTAGAGAGAGAGAGAGAGAGACAGAGGGCAGAGGGAGAGAAGATAAGAGATAGAGAGAATGTGCAATTGTTAGAGAACTGACTTCATTCTCTGTGGCCACGAAGAACAAGAGAATCACACGTATCTTAGAGGCATAAATTGCCTCCCACCCCAAGTCTTATACTTACATAAAGAAGAGTAGAAGAGAAAGTCTGTTGGGAAATTAAAGAAAGACTAAAGAAGATACACACAGCTGTCCAGTTGGGATGTGGGCAGAGGAGGGGTAGGTTTTGCTGTGTGTTTGTTGTTTTTCAAATTCATTTTTCTTTTGCATTTTGAATGAGGCTTTATTTTTCTTTGGATTTGAAGAGAGGCCAACAACCTCCATTGACCCAGACGGCTAATATGGGTGAGTAGCTAAAGTCACCAGGTGTTTGATTAATTTCTGTCCTTTACTTTCCTCATACATAAAATGGGCTTAACAGTAGTACTTGTTTCACAAGGTCATCACGAAGGTTTATTGCAATAAAATGCATAAAGTGCTCACAATAGTGCTTGGCTCCTAGTAGGTAGTCAATTACAGTTACCTATGATGATGATTATTATTACTTTTTAGAGATGAGATCTTGTTTCATCACCAGGCTGCAGTGCAGGGATGCAATCATAGCTGACCACAGCCTTGAAAAGTTACCTATTACTGTCAAAAGTCATTGAGAAGATGGACTGTTAGAGTCAATGAGACTCAAGTTTCTAAACCTTTCTAAGCCTCAGTTTACTCATCCATAAAGTGGCGATAACAGTACCTATAAATGAGAATTGCATGCAAAGTACTTTGCATATAGTAAGCCTTCATAAGTACTAGTTATTATTAGCAGCAAACGTGGGAACTTTCTAATTTGTAAGAAAGGGACACAGCCCTAAGTGTTTGCCTGATCAGGTTATGAAGTCGCTACCTTCTTCTCAAGATAGTGCTCAATTCTTCAGTCATTGAATAGTCAACACCCTCCCCAGCACATTTTCCCTGAGTTTTTGGTTATGTCTAGATTTGGCCAGTAGAGTCCTGAGAGCACATCTCCAGTCTAGAAAAGGAGCCTGCAAAACTGTAGCATGTACTTGAGAGGGAAAGCCCCTGGGATGCTCCAAAGATGAAGTGGAGCCACAGGAAAATATTTCAATGAAAACAATTTGCATAGCATTTTTCAGAGCAAGGTCCTTGAATCAGTTCGATTCATGAAATAGAGTACATGAAGATTTTATATTTTCAAAAAAATTCATCCATTTGTCTTTGGGAGGCATAGTCTGTCATTACTGTGAACAGGAGCCTGGTCTCCTTGGTGGGCACCACACCCAGCAGGCACAAAAGCTTCTCCTGGCTTGAGGCCACCAGCAAAGGCAGCCTGTGTTTCTCCAGCATCTTGGCTCTGGGTTGAGTCTCATCCGTGTTGAATGGTTTCTCTGCAGGAGCAATTTTAAGGCTAAAAAAAGTCAAAAGAGGAAGGAAAAAAAAAAAAAAAGAAAGGAAAATAGGGAAACATCACTCTTCTATCTCTACCTGGCCTCATTTACTGCTCTTTTACATTCATTAGAAAAACGCAAAGTCCAAGTGGGAAAGAGGGAGTTCCCAGGCAAAACAAGATTTTGCGATCATTTGCCAGAACGGTCCTTCTTTCTGTTGCCCCTGACTGCAGCCTTCCCTCACCTGTAAAAATGAGCCTGTGAAATGCTCATGGAGATCTGTTGTTAGGCTGGGGCACTTGGGTCTAATTCTAGAAGGTTCAGATCTTCAGCCTGTTACTTCTTATTTCACTGGTCCAGAAAGAGCTGCTTAGATGATAAGACTGGCAGAAAAGAAGGGTATGGTGTAAATACAGTCCCTGTCTCACCTGGAGCCCTTTTGCCACTTGCAATTACATGGTTTCATTTCAGTGCTTGCAGCTGAAGCTGACCTTTCTTTGCATTACAGCTAGTTTCATTAACACCTTTTTCTTTCCTTCCTCTGTGTGAGGTTTTATAATTTGGTTTTGATGGCCAGATTGCTTTGGGGAGCACAGGCAGCCTGTGGCACCATCCTGGGCACAGTGGATACTTACAAAAGACTTAGATGCAATTCTTGCTGCTGAATTCCAATTGGAACTTCAAAAACAGATGAGGTTAACAGAGTACATGTCTGATTTTCAGAAACCTAGTGTTTTAGAACCAAAACAGATTCGAGGACTTAATAAGGAACTAACCCCTCCTTTTAAAAATAATGAAAGTGAGGCTCAGATGTCATAAGAGACACGAACAAGGACACTTGGTCACAGCATAGCCAAAATATAAGGTCACATTTTTGCCCTGAGGTTGGCCACAATATGGAATAACAGTTTTGCCACCAATCTTGAAGTCTCAAGATATGTAACTAATGTAAGTCTTCAAAATAATACATATTAGAGTATTTTAAGAGTAATCTTTTTATTCAGATAAGATGAAATGGCTTTAGAACTTTTTCTTTAATAGGAAGAGAAGGCTAATTGGCACACTCTTTGCTTGTATCTTACTGTGTGCTTAAGAGTGTGAAATCACTTGGTAGAACAAAGTCCTTAAAACAATCATGAACAATAGTCATAGAAAAGGAAGCTGTGGGACTCTTCAGAGAGAAAAGGGTCTCTAGGTAAAGATTCACTTTGCCAGGAAACCTCACAAATTATAAACTAGTGGCATTTCCAAATGAGTGGTATTTTACTTTATGGTTCTTTGAAGCACGTGTGAATCACTCTGAAATTATTATATGAAGAACTGATTTTATGACGTGAGCTTATGTGGTACCTTAGCTCCCAATTGGATATCCTGGGGGAAGCAAAGACAGTGTGATTAATCAAGAGAACCAAAACTAAATTTCTAGACCTTATTTCTGACCCTAGTTCTGCCTCAAACTAGCTGTGTAACTGGGCAAATTACTTTGCCTCTGTCAATTTTGGTTTCCTGGTTAAAGATTTCTACTAGAGGGTCTCTAATAGGTTGCCAGATTGCGAAGGAAAAAAAGAAAAAAAGGAAGGAAGGGAGAAGGAAGGGAAGAAACAAAAAATAAAACAAAAACAACACACAGGCATCCAGTTAAATCTGAATGTCAGATAAACAATGAATATCTTTTAGTGTAAGTATGCCCCATGTAATATCTGGGACATACTTACACTAAAATCAAACCACTATTCATTCTTTTTCTGAAATTCAAATGTAACTGGGTATTCTGTAATTTCTCTGGCAACCCTAGGCCTCCAATTCTATAATTAATGATTCTGACTGTATTTGTTTCTAAAAGTCTCTATGAAGGGGGGAGAGAGAGGGAGAGAGAGAGAGAGAGAGAGAGAGAGAAAGAGAGAGAGAGAAGCAATCCCCTGAAAGCACTCACCAGCCGATTGCTAGTCTGCAGAAGGACAGCTCATGGCATTAGATGAAAAGTCTCTTTAGGCTGAGAGGCAACCCTGGAGAAAACAACGCCCTTTCCTGATGACATAGGCCCCTCCCATGGCTGTCTTGAGAGCCAGACCTCTTTGTGGGCCTAGGGAGCTCTGTCCCCTGAACCGTCTCAGTGGCAGGCAGTGCTGTGCTGAGTGCCCTAAGAGAAAGCCTGGTGAAGAAAGATCATCTCTAGTCCCTTCCATACACAGAGACAATTGCAATTAATCCCTGTTGTGAGCCATCAGGCACTAAGGATCAGAGAATCCTCACAACAGGGGCCTAAACAAATCATCCTTAGGTGGAAACCAGGAATGAATCCAGCCTCCCCTTTCTCCCTAAGTAATGTGGACATAGACAGCATCCACCCCAACCTGTTTGTTATGGGACTGGGTAGGAGTGGAAAGAGAGAGCAAGATAGAGAGAGGAGAGGATGTGAGATGCTGGAAGTCAGTGTTGCAGGCAGTTACCAAAAGGCCGGGTAGTTAGTAGTTAGAAGTGGAATGAAAATACTGAGATTTTCCCCAAAACATTAAAAAATAATTGCAGATAACACTTTATTCTGTGTTACAGTGAGGTCCCTCCCGTAAGCATAATGACTGCTTCTTTGGTCCATTTAGTTTGGGTCTTTTGCAGTTTATCAGAGATGCCTTCCCTGGAGTCTGGGATCCCATTCAAAGCAGTGTGGGCGCATGCATAAGTGTGTTGATTGCATTTCCACAATCCTCAGATTCTGCCCTTGAGAGGGGCTGTCCCTCCACTGATTCCTGGAATGGATGGGCAAACAGAGCCCCAGTGTCTCCAAAAGCACTACTGAATCCCCCTCACCACCACCGCCACGCCGCCAGGAAATGAATTAACCTGGACACCCAGACAGCTGCCATTAACTCGACCTCCCCTCCATAAAGAAGCACGCAGAGCCGGAGAGTAAAGAGGATATGGTTAGGATACGATGTTTAACAGACAGAAAGAAAGGAGGAGAAACAACTCTTTGCTTTAGATGCAAATAAACTCAACTTCACCTTTAAAGCTGAAAACCTGTGCCCTTGGCAAGACGTTTGGGGACTGTTCCAGAGATATTAATCTTCCTCCGTTTACATGTTAAATAGATCTTTGGAAACGGTTTCTCCAGCACTGTTTTTTCTCTCCGGCACAATCTCCTTCTCTCTTTCTTTTTTTAGTACAGTCAGAACTCCCCAGCAGCGAGAAGCCCTGGGGGACGAAGGTGGAGGCACTAACCCGTATGGATTTCAGAGCCATCCCCGGCTGCGGGCTATTGGGGCGGCCAGGCCCGGTCAGCCAGCAGATGGCGCTGTGCCGCACGTTTTGGACCCTCGTGTGCCCCGCCGGCGCTGGGAAGGAGACAGACGCCTCAAAGTTTCTAGTGCCATTCCTGGACTGAAACAAATGTTTGTGGAATTAAGTAGTGATTTCCTTTAGTCTGCGCCTCTCTTACTGGCTGTGTTTTCAGGCCTAGATGTTAACATATGCCACATATTACTTTTTTTTTTTCCTGGTGAAATCGGGGGTTTCCAAACACTCAGCCTCATCCTAAGTGTTCATGTCAACTAGCAAAGGTCTGCATTTTCTGATAAAATAACTCATAAAACTTCCATATTAAGAGCTAAAATGGTTTGGAAGACAAAGAAGTGCTGAGAAATGTAAGTAAACAGAGCACCTAAGATTTTGTCTTTCTAAATAAACAAAAGGGGGAGGGGGTGTTCCTTTATTAGGCTCAAAAACGACACAGGAGAGCGACCAGGAGACTGGAGGCATTTGGGAAAAAGTGTCTCTGGCTCCTGGGGGGAAGGGGGTTGCATTATGTGATTGCTGGAAACACTGAGGTGCAATGATCATAAATGTAGAATCGTGGAGAAAATTTAGGATGTGTGCGGAACACCCGAGGAACAGCCAGAAGTCCCTGGGTTTTCCGAACCCAGTTAAACAACAATGGGTTAAGGGGGATAGGAATTGCCAGTGCAACTGCTTCGCCATGCCAAGTGGCTCCATTAGTTAGGGTTCAGTATGTATTTAATGTTGCCATAAAAATCCGTCTTCTCAAAGTAAACAAGGCAAGTGTGTGTGCATCTCCGACAAGATGTATGAAGCTTTGTTTGGGATAATGGATTTGACATGAGTAAAAACACTGGGGATTAAATGGACCCAGCACGGATAAATATGACTAATTGTCATCTCCTCGTATCAGCGTAAACATCTCTAGCACCGCAGGCTAGGGGGAGATGGTGGAGCAAGGGGGTTTGGGGCGATTAGTCACTGCAGAATTGATTCACAACTGATTGATAAAGCAGGAATGGAAGGGAACACTGAGGCCTTTCCTTCCACATGGAGGTGAATGTTGCATTTTAGAATTTCCAGGCATTTATTGCTGAAATTGAACTGTGAGTCACAGCCCTGAAGAGTGAGTACACAGCTGTTCTGTTGTGTGTGTACAGGGTAACTTTGGGCTTCTTTTTCTTAAATGTTCATTAAAGTTTTAAAACTGCCAGAATGGCCCAAGCATCTTTTACACAAAATAACAAGATCTAAATGTTGTCTTGGACTTTTTAGAAGTTTTCAGCAAGCTACTCAATTCTTGTTTCTCTTAATGTACATAGAGACAATATTTAACTTTCCTCACCTATGTTATTGCTTTATTTTGTAAATATCACTATGTGGATTTCTTTTTCTTAGATGATGAATACATATATCTACTACTAAAATACATTTTTTTTCAAAGTAAGCAATATTCTCAGGCATTGAAACTTTCTCATTTGGAGCAGTAATTATATTTAAGGTCATTAAATAATATGACAGATAATATTCATTTACTAACATATGGTTTTTAACATTTGATTCTGGTTTTTTTTTTTTTACCTGTTTTCATTTTTTAAGCTAAAGTTCAAAGACATTTTCTAACCAAATGTCGTTTGTCATATCAACATATGCTGTTTATACCGTGAATATAGTTAATGTAGTGAAATGAAACTCTAGTTCTGTGAAAAATAGCAACGTTTAAGGCTCACCAAATATTACAAACACTGCAAATTCCTTCTGTAATATCCAGAAGTTGATTTTGGATCAAAATTTAGAGCTGTCTTTCAAACAGAGCCACATTAAATTTAAAATTAGTCAAGGATTACAGTTTGCTATGAGAAATGTCTCCACCTCCAATATGAGCAAATGTCATCAAAGTGAAAGGGGAAAAAAAGAAAAGAAAAGAAAAGATGGGATTGTTTTGACACAAGTGAGAGAAGCTTAGTGTCGCTTCATTTTTAACCTCGTTTCAAATTATCTTTTAACCACCCTGATATTTCTGCATGGAGATAATCACATCTCATCAGCCTTCTCAAAACCCAGCAGCTACATACCCGGAGCTAAAGCTTCTTGTTAAATCATATTGCTAAACAAATTGTTACAGCTCCCGCAGCTGACTGATGGAAATCAGCTTTGCTGGACGGCCTCTTTTTCTTTTCTTTCCATCATTCAATTTTATTTTCTATCCTTGGGTAATTTTAATCTTTCAGAAGATGTTTGATTGTTTTTCCTAGAGAGGTAGGACATGAGTTTTAAAAATGTAAAAGCAGATCTGCCCTATAGGTGATGAAGATAGAGACCTGTTGAAATGCTCCTGGGAAAATAAATGCATGGATTCACATCCACGTTTAATAGAAGAAAATCTTTCTCAGGAAAAGCAATAAAACGTGGGGACTTCAGGAGAAGAAAAGTTACCCTGGTTATAAACATCCACAATCAATTATTCCTAACATCATTCAAGAATTCACGTATTGTTGAGGTTTAACAAACACGGCAAGGAAACTGGGCTTATTTATTTTAGCAGTTTTGCATCTGCAGATGTAAAATCAAAAGCTCCCTGCTTACCATTTGAAAAACTCCTATGTAAATGACTGACCGCCTTATCTTGACACAATTTGCCTTAACTTCACTTCCTCTCACTTCGTCATTTAATTTGTATGGTTTCCAAATCAGAGCCGACTATCATCTATTAGTCCCCCTGGTGACAGAGGGCAGGGTGCTGTTGTATTGGAGTTAATAAAGCAGAAACACAAGCCTAATTACTGGGGAGATAAGCCAGGCTGGCAGGGATTCTGTCCTCCAGGTCTGGACCTATCTGCACCAGACATTTTGGAGTGGGTCTGTGAGCACAAGGGCAGACACAGACAGCAGCAGATTGGGCTGCGTTGGTTTTCGTGTTAGAGGTGCTGATACATTTCAGGAATCACTTTCCCTGGAAGATGGGGTGGTAAACTGCATCTGCAGGAGGAAACAAGTGTGTATTCATGAGTCAAATGAGATAATGGGGGCAAAGGTGTGTCATAACTGCAAGGGACCAAACAAATAGAAAGTGGCATTTTTGTTACAAGAGCATGGATGTGTATTTAAATATAGTCTACAGACACATGCATTAAATAGCTCCGTGTTGAGTGTGTGTGTGTGTGTGAGAGAGAGAGAGAGAGAGAAAGAGAGGAAGAGAGAGAGATTGCCTTTCTGATGCCAGCAGTTACATATACCATGGAATGTATCACCATGGAAAAATTAAAATATACATAAATATGTACTTACAGAAATACACACATATGTGTATATACATCGTATAATGTATAGTATCATACTATACACAGTCTAATGACTCAAAAACTGTTATAGCTTAAACCTGATTGAAAAATTTGATTTATTGATTATTCACAAGTCCATGTTGTGTTTTTATAGGTTTATATCATGTGCATATGACTGTATCGGACATATGCAAATTGCATACACATATTGAGAAGTTTCACTATCATACTTTTTCATATGTATTTATGCAAGACTCGAAGCCTGTCATTAGTACTGCTGCTCTCCACAGTTTCCATCCTTCCCAAGTAAACAAACAAACAAAAAAAGCCTACCTGTGTGCTTAAAATCACTAACATTTAAGAGATATTCATAAAAAGAGGAAGAAACAATACAGTGTCTGCCTCCTGATTTGGAGGGTTACAATTACCGATGGATACTGTAACAAAAACAGAAAACTGTATTTGGAGAGGTGAATCTATTAACACAGCTTTGGCCAACAAATATTAAAATTGCAAAGTAATTTGCCCATTTGACAATGGCTAATGAACTTAAGTATGCAGAATGAACTTTAATAATTAAGGAAATTGTGCAATTAAACTGAAAGCAGCTGAAAATTACAAATAAAATTAACTCTGTAGCTTGGCAAGAATATTACTGCTTCCAATATCCAACCAGGTTGAATGTCTGGAAAGTTTCAAGTGACTGTCCATTTTATTGTGATGACTTACCATAAAGATATTGACCTCATTTTTCTTTTTAACAGAAAAGACCACTAATAATGCTTTCCATGATATGTTTCGGAATTACCACGTGGCTGGAATGATATGAAAAGTCTCATTGGCAGGGTGCATTTTAATTTTGATTTGAGGTTTATGATCCTATCTGTGTCTATTTTAAATTTAAGTGGATTACATTCAACAAAGATCCTTTTACTACCCTGGCTTGGCTGTCTCATACTATTAGGCTCTATATGTTCAGCTTCTACAAATCTGTTAATACATAAAACCATAAGAAGCCTCTTATGTTCAAACCAGGTTAGACCGAAGACATCAGATTAATATTTGTTAATGTAGAAGGGCTCTTAATCAGATTTGCTTATTTCGTGACAGAATGTTTCTGCAATTATCATAATTGTTGTGCTAAATATGTTTGTCTTTGTATCTGGCTTTGGGCATAATCTTCTCTCTTGAAAGCCACTCAACGTGGGACTTGAGATTCCTGTACAAAACCCAATTAATATTAAGATGACAAGCCCCGATGAGCTCCCAAAGAGGCAACAGCTGAACAGACTCTAACATTCTTAAGTACAGATACTTGATTGATCAAGTACATCTGAGGGAGACACACAATTCAATAATCCCTTTCTCAAGAAAGTCAAGAGCCCTGTGAGATGCGCGGGAAATCAAAGGAACACATCAGAAAGAAAATGACGGGTCTGGTCCTGTAGCGTCTCTATTAAAATGCAAAAGTTATGGATTTTTTTCGGGGTGATGGGAACCTTTTCTGTTTTCATTGATTTCTTTTTATAGCTTGATGATTTCTCTAAGATTATCTTAAAAGCTTAAAGAAAAAAGGGGCCTCATCAAAAGGTATCTTACATGACAGGAGCACAGATAGTTTTGGTTAACATGATGTGGCCAAGGCGCGGCATAGTCCGGGGAGAAAGAGATCCCACTCAGGCCTCAGCCTGGGGAAAGTCTTCTGCCTCTATAGCAAAATGAAATTTTGCAGCCACATTGGAGACACTTGGAAAACCCATCCTGCTGGGCCCTGGGCCTGTTAGGAGGGACTGAGCGGCAGGCTGGAGCTACCTGGGCCTTCCCCAGAGACGGAGTTCTAAAGAGCTGTATTCACAAATGTATTTCCATTTTCATTGTATAAAGCAATTGCCTTTCTGTGTTGACCCCCAATTTCCTAGGCTCGTGAGTGACTCCTTGGATTTACAGCTAAATTCACTGTCCGGAGGTGACATCCTAACCCATTGATTTGTAATCAGAAATTAGTTTCCTGTCACTTTAAAAGTGAGGCACTAAGGGGCAGTAAAAACAAGGCTGCCGGAGCTACATGGAGCTAGAGTCCAGGCTCCGGGCCATGATACACTATCTTTTGAATATATTTATTACATTAAAAAACCTCAGTAGTGCACTTTAAATGGCTGGTGACACCCTCTTAGGTGACTTATTGCTCTGTGAAATCAGTTTTGCAGAAACTCTTTCACATATGCCAAAAATAAAAACCACATACACACACACACAAAATACACACAAAACAGCAGGCCTGTGTGTGTGCATTACAATGTACCAATACCAGTCCATGGAGTTTCTGCTCACTTCTGTGCCCAGCATATCACCAGCAGGAAGGCCCACACCGGGCACAGAACCTCCCTAGAGCTGATGAGACTCAAAGTGAAACCAACCAATGTGGCCCTTGCTAGTGGCCTGATAAATCTGGAGGAAGCCTTAAGGCCACCTGCCCAATTTTGGGGTCTGTCCCTGGTAAGGAAGGACTAGTATATGTGATCACGTGTCCCCCATAGGCACACACACATCCACACACCTCCCACGTGTACCACCTGGACAGGTCTTTTTAGATTTCCCCTTTGTAACAAACAACAGAGAATGGGGATAATGATCATCGAAACTACCTAAAATGGGGTAGATTTAGATTTCCCCAACCTAGCCTGACATTTTCTAAGATGTAAGTGCTAGAGAATTACTGAGAAGCTGTTTTTATAGATTCCTCCTGGAAACAAGAAACACATCCTATACAAATCCAGCTCCTGACCAGCCTGAGAGTCCCCAGTTCTTTACCCTGCTTGTCACAACAAGGCAGGACTCCACCCTCGCCCTGGGAGTGATCTAGGAGCAGTGAACCGTTGCATCAAAATAGACTCTGCCACATAGGCCTGGAAGATCCCACTCACAGAGTGAATTGCCCCAAATTGTGAGACATTTGAAACAAAATGTGTCCCTGTTGCCTTCTGGGGTTCCTGCTAATTAATATTCAAAAGACTCAAAGAGGAAAAATGGATACCTAAATCATACATATGTATATGCCTTTTAAGCTTTATTATAAAGGCAAAATAACCCCTTACTTGGTTAAAATCCAACTTGAGTCAACATACAAAGGTGACTGCACTGTAATCCTAGACATATCTGCATTATGTAGGCATGTTACTGCGCCACCAGAATCTCTCAATAGTAATTATTATGCCAAGCACCCTGTTGGCACAATTACACTAAAGCTCTAATTAGTAGCGGTAAGATTAGAACCCCTACATGTTAAATCTGTAGAAGCAACGCTGAGTGAAGGATTTAAAACAGTTTCAAAACATTGTATTGTCTTTATTACAGTCTTTATACTTCAGTAAAGAAGGGTTTTCTATAAAATGCACTTAAAATAATCTGGTCCTGTCACTAAAAATAGGAAAGATAAGGTAATTGCAGTCAAACCTAGTGAGTCGGCTTGCTACCTAGGTGCATTACACCGAAAATGACAAATCCAGTGAACTCCAGTGGGAGATACATACTTCCTCCCTGCCGGACGTAGTGGTATTTTTCCTACCATCAGCCCGAGGAATGCGCAAGGACCATGCTTGTCACCAGTCTGCCTTCCCGGCTTGGCTTTTTCATTACCCTGGAGAAAGAAGCCGGGAGGCAGGCCAGTTGCCTCAGGAGCAGATCTTCCTCACCAATCTGATTTCAGCACTGGGAGATTTACCTGTCTCCTTAGTGACTGCGACACCCACATCGAGCCCAACACAGAACACTTCCCTCCTGAGACTCTAGGCGCAGCGGGCAGCCTAGCTACCTGCTGGGTATGAAGCTGAAAGTCTGGATCCTGGAGCCGAGGCCCCCAGGAGAAGGGGACCCCTGGGGCTGAGGAGCTCACCTCTCAATGCAGAGGTCTCAGACAAGCTAAGAGTAGCCTGAGGGAGCGGGGCTGCAGCATCCACCTGAGCATTTGGGAAAAGCAACACAGCCATGGGGAGTTACGGTCACGCTCAAGGAGAGGAGAAAAGCAGACATGGCTCACCAAATGCCAGGTGTATGTGTTTGGATTGGGGAATCTTTTGATTGGATTTTTCCCTTGAAACTGAGTAGTAACAACTTCGTAAAATGTTTTAAGGGAGAAAACCTAGAAGCTCAAGGGGGGAGAAAGAAACAAAGTCACTCATCTGCCTGATAGTTTCCCACTGCCCCCTTCTAATCCTCCAGCACCTTCCAGAAACAAATGTGTCTTGATCCTCAGCAAAGACTGGCAGTTAAGGAGTTCCAGACCAGAGCAAGAAGCGTCTTCTCTGTGTCCTGTTTCCTGTCCACTGGTTCGTGTGCCCACCCTACCCCAGTTACCTACAAAATAGGTAACTATTTTGAGCTGCTCCGGTCAACTCATCACGTTTCTAAGTGGAAAAAACAGAAAATCCTGGGCACTTGAAAGTATCACGATGGCTATCAGAATCTGGTGGCAAATGAAGTCTACATTGAAATGTACACTTCAGCTACCCTGTGGGCAGAACTTGGCCTTCCTAGTTTAAGTATTGCTAGTTTGAGTATGTGACATTAAAAACTCTGGAGTAATATGTCCATAGACATCTAGAGAATAGATAAATGTTTGGAAAATTTGCCTGGGTTTTTTTGCATTGAAGCAAATGCATTATTTATTTTGCTTCTGAAATGCTAAAGCAAACAGCTTTGGCTATCTTTAAGATGAAAATAGGAGACAAAACTCCCAAAATGTTAGCTGTAGTTCTATATTAGCATCACTAAACAGCATTTCTTCCCCATCCACCAGCAAATTTCCCATAATTACAGTGATACTCGGTGAGGGTATATTTGTATACCATACATATATAGACTTTAGAAATGGGTAGCCTAAAAGCTATAAAACTGTCTCCAAGAATGTACAGTGATAAGAGGGCAGAGGTCACAGGACAGACTCTGAATCTTAATAATTGTGTGTATTCAGCCATTTATTATATCTAGAGTGCTATTTACTGTAAAAATGAAGAACGGGAGAGTATGATACTTTCTGGCTTCTATATTTTATGTTGGCTTCTCTTTCGTAGCCCCAGACTGGAGGAAGGAAATGAAAACATCCCTCTGCCTCATAGGTTATCTAATTGCTGTCATAATTCCTTTATTTATACGCATGTATGTTTTATCTACAAAAGATATCCACATGAGAGCTGATCTTTCTGCAACTGTTACAGAACTATTAAATGTATGTTAGTATGGTCATTTTTATTTAATGGAAACAAATAACAGTTAATCTTATTGGAAGGGTTAAGTGGGTTTACTTGGTAAAGGGCAAATCCCTTTGGATGCTTTCTTTTTTAAAGAATGGCTGCAGTTGCTGACAGATGGTCTTTGTCTGAATGTAGCTGAGGACAGATACAGTTTCTTTTTACACATTTATGAAAGTTGTAGATATAGATGCTTGATAATATGCTGTGGCCTAGGACAAAGAGCAAAGCTTGGTGGACAGAGAGGATTAGATTTCAGATCAGTGACAGATGGCTGGCTTAGCAGAGTCAGATAAAATTAAAAGAGGGGGGTGGTGGGTGAAAAGAAACCACTTTCCATGTAAAAGTTGCATCTTTTAAGACAATGGCAGCATGCAACATCTAGCTTTCTTCCCAACCTGGTACTCAGTTCCTGGATTTAAATTTCTCCTTCAAAGACACATTTTATTTTTGCCTTTGCAGAAGAAATGGATTCTTTGTTGATCGAGCTTATCTAAGGGAAACTAAGAAACAACACAATTAACAATTTGTTTTTCAACTTGGCCAGCAAAGAATACTTCCATTTGCAAAACTACACAGGTTAGTTGCATGTGGGTCCTTACCTACACGACTCCTCCCTAGCTTGAGCAGAATTTTATAAGCCCAATGGTAAAATCTACATTTTTGCTTGTTCCATATGCACCATTTAAACTTATCACATCACTATAACCTTCGTCAAATAACCATACAACATATTTAGTGTTAATTTGTCACACTGAAATTATTCATAGGTGCCTTGAGTAAGTCTGATAATATTTATGGGTTATGCCATTCCATGTTTTCTGGCAATGCAGTTTGCTAGATTTCATAGATTTACTGTGTCTGCTTTTTTATGACTGACATAGCAATAACCAGATTGCAAAGATATTTATGTTGTTTGTGGCTTAGCAAGATAATTAAAGGATATAAATTAATCAAGTGCAATTAATTAGAAACTTTATGTTCGCAGCAGTCCTTCTTTGCATGTATAATTTATATTTATTGATTTCCTGGCTTTCATTAGCCTATGAGATAACAGCAAAAAATGCATTAGAGAAGAAAATGTACAATTAGCGTGAGAGTGGACCTTGGCATAATGGATAGATCAGCACATGTTTGGGGCAAATATAAAGCTTTGTTAACTGTCATAAGCAGTTACAATTGATGAGTGGTATTTCACTACATATCTTTCAGCTGATTAACGGCGTTTTTAAAGAGTCCCCTTAATGGGAAGCTGATAGGTTGGCTAAATTTACATTTTAATCAGAGTATTTATGATGGAGGCAGCCCTAGAAATTCATTGGCAGAGGGCAGGAGATGTTCCCTGAGGGACTGGGGTAGGGAGGAGGCTGTGGAGGGTGTCCACTCACCTATTCCTTCTCTCATTATTTGCCCAAAAGTGTCTGGGGTGAGGCGGGGCAAGAATCCTAATGGCCTCCTCATAACTGGCCCCATTCTGATTAATCTTCAGCAGAAAGGTCCAGATGTGTGAGATGCCAGAAGAAGGGAGCCCTGATCGCACTCCGTGTGCAGTGGATCCCAAGCATTTCCACCAAGGACTCCACCTCGGAGAGAGAGATATCTTGTCTTGAGGAAGGACAATGCCCTATGTGAATCGGCTTCTCCTATTTCCTAACTGGATTGGGAGCCAAACCAACAAGCTCCAAAAAGATAACACAAGAGGCCACAGTGCCACGGTCAGAGGGCCACCTATTCATGCCAATGGCTCCAGAGCTGCCATTTTAAACCTAGAGGCAGGGCCCCCTCCTGAATTGTAAGCCATTAAAAGTCAGGTTCATTCAAACAAGAACAGAAGTTCGACTGTGTAACAGAGAAAACTTTTCGAAAGAAGTGAAAAGTAGATCCTCATGCAATCATCCCTTCTTTCTACAAAATGGGCTGAGGCAGTTCTCTGGAATTCCCAGAGAAAACTGAAATGGAATCTTCTGTTACCCGTCTGAGCAATTACATGTCCAGGAGTCTTTGAGAAGGAACACAAGCTATCTCCTAAATGTATATCTGTTTCTATATCATGGGGCCTGCTGGGGCAGATTGGGTGTCTTTGTTGGTTAAAAGAGACTACCTAAGATGTTATCATGGCAGCACATAACAAAACACTTCAAGTGTGTACAGTTAGTGAGGCCACAGAGTGGGATTCGTGTCTGGCTGGTGAAGTGGCCCTTACTGGGCATCTCTGTAGGAGAGGACCTATTTCTTGTTGTCCCCACGTGGAGATGAGACAATAGGTCTGGGCAGCATGTTCTATGCTTAATGACAATTCTCAACATAGTCCTTATACTAAAGAATGTCAAGAGGCCCTCTTTCTGGAAAGAAAAATGTAAGAAGGTGCTCATTCCTGATTCAGAGACAAACCAGGGAGAACTTCAGTTACTTTTGGAAAATGCCTTGAACAAAGTGAAACTGGGGGCCTGGCCTTTTCTCCAGCGAGGACAAAAACCATTGTCTTCAGTCTTACCAAAACCCTTTCCCTCTCCCTTTCATTTTGGTTCTCATGTAGTCTGAGCATTCGAAACCCCCTCTCCCATTTCCTGGTGGAATCCCATAAGTGTGGATTGAATATTGACAGAATCTTCCATGTTTCCTCTTGCCCTGGGGCAATTAGAGTTGAATTATGTACACCAAAGTCAGACTACAAATAAGAAACTATTTTTCATGTATCTCAATGAGAAGAAATACTTATTAGACCCTAAACAGAAGAAATGAGCAAATATGAGATTAATATAAGTGAAGGAGGATACAGTGTCTGCTTCATGTGGTGATAAGCCCTTTTTCTGCTTTTCGTACTAATTATTATTATCATTATTAGTATTATTTTACCCCTCAATTGCCTTAGGATGTTATCCAAGAGGAAGAGCTTTATCAGCTGGTGAAAGCTCCACAGTATTATTTATTTCATATAATAAAATGTATGTAATGATCATGATTAATGTTTGTTTGTTATTGTATCATTGTGACTCCCTTCCAGTCTCAGTGTGATACTGGTTTAATTAAACTTGGGAGAGGGTGGGTGTGGGGTTGGGTGACGAGCTTTAGAACTTTATACAATAATGAAGTGTGCATTTTGTTGCATTCACATGTCGACTGAGATGAAGATGTCCCCATAAATGACTGATTCTGTTTGTTCTTTTAAAGGAAAGTCCATTCCCCATCCTTTATTGTGTAATTTACAGATAAATTTGTTGTGCTTCAGACCAAATGCTTTTATGTACAGAAATTGCAATGACAGTAGAAATTATGGTAATTGAAGAGTGCTCTATTTTAGGTTTATCTCTGATCACATGAAGTGATCATCAGCGTCTTCCGTGGCCATAATCGTGCCCCAGATTCCAAATTATTTTTTATTAGTTTGTTATTCAGATTAAGAATTTGTTCAGGGGAGGGAAGGACTGAGAGAGAAAAGCAAAATGTTGTCTTTGCTGATTGATCCTCTCCCCTGAGGAAAAATTAGATAGGTCTAGTTGGAGCTATTTTTTTGCATTTCAATGCACCCAAAATCAGTTTGCAAAGGCTCCTATTACATAATTTCTTCATCTTCTTGGGAAAATCAAATACAGATCCTAAATGAAAGCCATAGACCTTTTAAATAAACATATTTTTAAAGTTTTAAAAATGTAGTTTAGATGTGTCTTATCTTAATAACACTTATAGCACTTCACAGTTTACAAAGCACATAACTACCTACTATCTCATTTTAACATTACAATCTTTAAAGGGGCCAGGTCATGACAATTTTTTACATAGCATATATATCATACCATGATATACATTTGATGCTATGTCTATTTTTCTGCAACTTGCTTTTTTCCCTTCAATAACATGTTATGGATATCCTTTGTGTCAGTATGTGAAAATTCGGTCTAACTAGAGACATTTAGGGTACCTTCAGATTTTTCTTCTTATAATAATACTGAATTAGTATTCTTGTGAATGTATGTGTATACATGCATACATTTATACATACATATACACAGATACATAACATATGTGTGCATATGCATACATGTGTGTGGGTGGGAAAGAGTCAGTGTTAGAGAGAGAGAAAGAGAAAGTTTATGCATTTAGGCTAGGTAGAGTGTTTTGGATCATAATATACATAATTCAAGTTTTTGACAGAGTCTTCTAAATCCTACAAGGAGATTGTACCAATTTACAACCTGCAACAATATATACAGGGCTCATTTTCCCATTCTTCTAGCTCTGGATAATATCAATCTTTAATTTTTGCCAACTTTAAGGAAAAAATGGTATTATTTCGTTTGTGTTTTTTCAATTAGTAATGAATAATAGATCACTTTTTTGTAAGTTTATTAGTCACTCATATTTCTCTTTCATAGCATTTCCTGTTCATATTATTTGCAAATGTTGACTTTCAAATCATTTCTCATTTTATTTTTAATTTGTAGAACTTTCATTAATACTAACTCCTTAGTGATTAAATACATTACATCTTGGTCTTTCATTTGAGTTTTAATTTTGTTTACAAGGTCGTACACAAGTTTTGTTTTTTTTTTATCTTTTAAGTTTTAATGTTGTCAAATCAGAATATGGATTTTATGATGAAGAAAGGAAATTCAGAAGGAAAAGTGACTTGCCCAAATTTATTCTGCCTTTAATTGGGAAAACCAAGATTTGAACCGAGATGTGTTTTTTTAACCCTATACCGTTTCTCTTTGGATGTTATCATGCCCTTAGTTACACATATGCACCTGAAAAGTGAGTGTGGTTATAGACTTCCATTTTAATTACTGGGCCTTTTGGCCTCCCTTCAGTTATCTCCAGCTCCTCTTCCCACTCCCCTTAAAGGAAGTTTTCTGCCTATCCTTCAAAACTTAGCTCCTGTCACACATGTATAAAGCTCTCCCAGATACTCTCAAGTCAGCCTTTTCCTGTTCCGCTATTATATGGTGGTGGTATGAGCCTTTGGGCAGCATAAAAGCACAAAAGAGATCGGTTTTTATGTCATGGCTCCCTTCTGCCCTAGAGAGTGAACTTGCATGAGTTTAGAGCCTGTGGTAGATTAATTGCAGTCATCAGCAGAACTCCTCCTGTAACCATGTCCTGGTAATGTATTCTTCACATCAAGAAGTGGATACTGTTTCTCCAGCCCTTGAATCTGGAATGGCTTTCTCACTTGCTTTGGCAGAAGAAAGGACCTTGCCTTCACATTCTGCTCTCAGTACTCTCTTGGTCCCTACCATGGACGCTGTGGAAGAAGCCCATATTTGCCTGTGGAAGAATGAGAGACCATGTGGAGGAGAAATGTCCCAGGGGAGGCCATCCTAGACAAGCCAATTCTCAACTGATCTATCAAGTAACAAAAGACACATGAGCAATGGCAGCTAAAATCTGCTGAGCCTATCCCAGACCAAAGAAACTCTCAACCAATGCATGCATTTATGAGCTAAGTAAATGTTTATTGTTTCAGCCACAGTTGGGTGCTTTGTTACGCAGCAATACATGACTGGTAATAAGCCTTTCTGCAGCAAATTAAGCATGGTCTCATTGAGCACAAGTAAGAACTATTTCCAATGTCTTATTCATTTTTCAATCCTTGAAACATAGCCTAGCACATTACATTGGACACAGTAGCTGTACATAAATGTCAAATTTAGTCTCTTCCTTTAACTGCAATGGATAATCTGCATACTTGCAGGGATGCTTTTGGTAGGAACATCCTATTTCTCAAAGTCAGTCAGACTCTGGCCACATTCATAGTGTAAGGAAATTTGGAATAAGCAAAAAACATTATTGAGTGTCTCCAATAGAAAATCATTCACTGTTTAGAAGACACCTCTCTGGGTAATCTGATCCTGGCCTTGCATTGACTTTGAGCTGTGTTACAGCTCCGTAAGTTGTGGAGAACTGATGGCAATGCAATTGATTTTTGTCTACAAGCATGCAAATGAATTCTAGTCAATGGAGAAACAACATCCCTTCACCTACACTCCCCACCCACCATCACACTAGCATCATCACTACCATGGAAAAGCCAGTTTTGCGTCTGTTTGCAAATTCATTTCAATATTCCTGATCCATAAATGTGACTGTTTGAATTCTCCTTTGACCCTGTTATAATATCTACCTGGTTCCTTCATCTAATAAAATGTTATATAAAATCATTGACACATGTTCATTTTGTATGTGTATGAGTGTTGTAATTATACCTTTGTTTGAAAATTGTATTTTGACAGTTTGCAAGATACTTCCAGATGTCCAGTGGATTCACCTGTCAGAGCTGATTAACGTTCATTGTCAAAGGGTGAACTTCACAGGCAGCTTAAGCCCACACATGTCATTGCTTAGCTCTCAGTCCGAATCAGGTGAATCTGAATTGGCACTAATACTTTGCTGATTCTCTGCTTTCCTGATTTTAATTTTCTTCTTTGCTTTATTCTTTGTTTTTGCTTTTAGTGTGTCTATAGCCAATACATTATTTCCCATGGGTGGCAATAATGACTTGGGAATTTAGTTTTGTGGTCAGAACATTTGGTGATCTCTGGTTGTGGATTAATGGTTGATTGAGATCTAGTCTCCATTAGGTGAGAGGTGACAGAATCTGGCTTGCTAATCATTATCGTTTGTCTGTTTGTTTATTTTGAGTTCAAATCAAATAAGACTTTTTTGCCTACCAGGAAAGGGAACAGCTCCTCGATAGTCAGACTGGTGAGCTTTTGTGTTCTGGATTTTCTCTTGATCTTTGGCTGAAATTATAGAATAGAAGCTTCAAGCTTTCTACGTGTCTCCCTGTCTACATGTCATGTCTGCAATTCAGACAAGACTTTAAGTGCATATGTAATGTTTCCATATTTCCTAAGAATATTAATAAATTGTATTGTAAGGTGTCTTAAATAAAACGAATTCTGTTCTAATTGGTTTATAAAGCTAAATATGCATATTGCAGATTAAATATTCCTGAAATTCCCAAATATAAGAAAATTAAATTTATAATACCTTAAATTTCTGATACTGTTGTATACTTACAAGCAAAATATTCTTAGAGAAATAACTCAGAAATACTTTAGTAACCAAATTTCATATAATTAAGGCAAATCTTTGGCAGACAAGACTAGTTTAATAACTTTTGTTTATTAAAAACTACTGTGTCTTTTCTTCCATGTCAATTATACTATAAGCAAACATTTTTATTATGCTTGGGTATATTTTCCCAAAGTTATACATTCTATTATGATTAAATTATGAAAAATGTAAATATGTTTAACTAAATTGAATCATTTTATTCTCACAAACTACTTATTTCAACAGTAATTATATTCAGTAGTGTGTCAGCTTGAAGATAAATTTTCACCTCTTTAGGTAACTAAAAATCTGAGAATGATGTTAAATGGAGTTAATTAATGGATAATCATTCTATAGTAGCTTATTTCTAACTAAGGTACACTACACTAAAAAGCATTGACTATTAAACGTATTTTCAAGGTTGTCTGTTTTTGCTTTCCTTTTTGTTTTGATGCGTTACAGAGATGCTATATGTTTGGACCAGGTTAATGAAGAAGTTTATATTTGCCACTTAGAGGAGCTGTATAAAGAATATGAGTGGCTGTTGAATGTCATTGTGTGGCAGACATTTTTCAATTATTCATTCTTCAGTTTTCTTTCTGAAATGGAAGTTAGTTACCTTGATTACAGTATTAATTAGTATATATATTTGAGACTATAGTAAGAGAAATAGTAAAAGAGAAATATAACTGTACATGTTTCTGCTTTTCAAGAATTTTCAAAGATTCTGTTTTGTCCTAATATTGTGAATCTCCATTCTGTTTATTTCCATTTCTAGATCATTTCACTCTCTTAAAATTTATTTAGGCCTCAAAGAACTTTGATTTTTATAGATTATAACTACTGATACTTACTATATTAGAAATTAAAAGTGATAACGTTTTAAAATTTTACTGATATGAAAACATCAATGATTTTATTTCATGTTAATAATATCTTTAAAAAATTGTTTGCAGGTACATAGTTTGTGTATATATTTATGGATTATGTAAGATAGTTTGGCACAGGCAAGGCATGCAATGCATAATAATGACATCAGAGTAAATAGGGTATCCATCACCTCAAGCATTTATCTTTTGTATTTCAAACAACCCAATTATACTCTTTTAGTTATTTTAAAATGCAATTTTTTTTTTTACTATAGTCACCCTGTTGCACCAGCAAATACTAGGACTTCCTCATTCTTTCTATGTTTTTGTACCTACTAACCATGCGTTCTACACCCCACTGCCTTGACTACCCTTCCCAACCTCTGGCAACCATCCTTCTACCCTCTATCTCCATGAGTTCAATTGTTTAATTTTTAGCTCCCACAGATAAGCGAGTATATATGATATTTGTCTTTTTGTGCCTGACTTATTTCACTTAACATGATGACCTCAAGTTCCATCTATATTGTTGCAAATGAGAGGGTCTCATTCCTTTTTTCTGGCTGAATAGTACTCCACTGTGTCTATGTACCACATTTCCTTTATTCATTTGTCTGTTGATGGACACTTAGGTTGCTTCTAAGTTGGCTGTTGTGAATAGTGCTGCAATAAATATGGGAGTTAAGATATCTCTTCAATATACTGATGTCCTTGCTTTTGAGGATATACCTAGGAGTGGGATTACTGGATAGTATGGTAGCTTTATTTTTAGCTTTTTGAGAAACCTCCAACTGTTCTCCATAGTGGTTGTACTAATTTACATTCCCACCAACAGTGTATGAGGGTTCTCTTTTTTCCACATTCTCACTAGCCTTTGTTATTGCCTGTCTTTTGAATGAAAGCCATTTTAACTGGGTGACATGATATCACATTGTAGTTTTGATTTGCATTTCTCTGATAATCAGTGATATTGAGCACATTTTCATGTATCTGCCATTTGTATGTCTTCTTTCGAGAAACATTCATTCAGAATCTTTTGTCTACTTTTAATTGAATTGTTATATTTTTCTATAGAGATTTTTGAGCTCCTTATATTTTCTGGTTATTAATCTCTTGTTAGATGGGTAGTTTGAAAATATTTTCCCTCGTTCTGTGGGTGTCGCTTCACTTTGTTGATTGCTTTGTTTGCTATATGGAAGCTTTTTAACTTGACGTGATCTAATTTTTCCATTTTTGGTTGCCTGTGCCTGTGGGGTATTGCTCAAGAATTCTTTGCCCACTCCAATGTCCTAGAGAGTTACTCCAATGTTTTATTTTAGTAGTTTCATAGTTCGAGGTCTCAGATTTAAGTATTTAACCCATTTTATTTGATTTTTGTGTATGGTGAGAGAGAGCGGCCTAGTTTTATTCTTCTGCATTTGAATATCCAGTTTTCCCAGCACCATTCACTAAAGGGACTGTCTTTTCCCTAATGTATGTTCTTAGACTCTTTGTCAAAAATCAGTTCACCATAGATCTATGTATTTATTTCTGGGTTCTCTATTTTGTTCTATTGTTCCATGTGTCCGTTTTTATGCTAGTACCATGTCATTTTGGTTACTATCGCTCTGTACTATAATTTGAAGTCAGGCATTGTGATTCCTTAGTTTTGTTCTTTTTGCTTAGATAGCTTTGGCTATTCTGGGTCCTTTGTGGTTCCATATAAATATATATTTTTTCTATTTCTGTAAAGAATGTCATTGGTATTTTTATAAGAATTGTATTAAATCTGTAGATTGCATTGGGTAGTATGGACATTTTAACAATATTGATTCTTCCAATCCATGAACATGGAATATCTTTCCATTTTTTTTGTGTCTTCTTCAATTTCATGCATTTAATGTTTTATAGTTTTTATTACGGAGATCTTTTACTTCTTTGGTTAATTCATAGATCTTTAATTTCATTTGTAGCTATTATAAATGGGATTACTTTATTGATTTCTTTTTCAAATTGTTCTCTGTTGACATATAAAAAAACTACTGATTTTTGTGTGTTGATTTTGTATCCTGCGATTTTACTGAATTTGTTTATCAATTATAATAGTGTTTTTGTGGAGTTCTTAGGTTTTTCCAAACATAAGATCATATCATCTGGAAACAAGGATAATCTGACTTCTTTCTTTCCAATTTGAATGCCCTTTATTTCTTTCTCTTGTATGATTCCTCTGCTAGGACTTCCACTTCTATGTTGAATAACAGTTGTGACAATGGGCATCCTTGTCATCTTCCAGGTCTTAGAGGAAAGGCTTTCAGTTTTTCTCCATTCATTATGATACTAGCAGTGGGTCTTTCATATATGGCTTTAATTATGTTGAGGTATGTTTCTGCTATCCCCAGTTTTTTGAGGGTTTTCGTGATGAAGGTATTTTCAATTTTATTAAATGCTGTTTCAGCATCAATTGAAATGATCATATGGTTTTTATCTTTCATTTTGTTGATATGATATATCACATTGATTGACATGCATGTGTTGAACCATCCTTGCACCCCTGGAATAAATCTCACTTGATCATGATGAATGATCTTTTTAATGTGTTGTTGAATTCAGTTTGTTAGTATTTTTCTGAGGATTTTTGCATCAATTTATTCAGTGACACTGACCTGTAGTTTTCTTTTTTTTAATGTGTCTTTGCTTTTGTTATCAGGGTAACACTGGCCTTATAGAGTAAGTTTGGAAGTATTTCACCCCGCTCTGTTTTTTTAATAGCTTGAATAGGATTGATATTAGTTCTTTAAATGTTTGGTTAAATTCATCAGTGAAACCATTGGGTCCCAGACTTTTCTTTGCTGGAAGCTTTTTTATTACGGCTTCTATCTCATTGCTTGTTATTGGTCTGTTCGAATTTTGAATTTCTTAATAGTTCAACCTTGGTAAATTGTATGTGTCTAGGAATTTGTCAATTTCTTCTAGGTTTTCCAATGTATTGGCATATAGTTGCTCATAGTAGCCACTAATGATCCTCTGAATTTCTGAAGTATCAGTTGCAATATCTTTTTCTTCATATCTGATTTTATTTTTTTGGGTCTTCTCTAATTTTTTTCCTAGTCGGTCTGGCTAACGGTTTGTCAATTTTGTTTAACTTTTCAAAAAACAACCTTTTGTTTCATTTATCTTTTGTATTGTTTTCTTTGTTTCAATTTCATTTATTTCTGCTCTGGTCTTTATTATTTGTTTTCGTCTACTAATTTTGGGTTTGATTTGCTGTTGCTTTTCTAGTTCTTTAAGATGTGTCATTCGGTTGTTTATTTGAAGTTTTTTTGTTTGTTTGTTTTCTTTTTTGATGTAGGCACTTATAGCTGTAAACTTTCTATTAGTCCTGGTTTTGTTCTCTCCTTCCCCTATGTTTTGGATGCTGTGTTTTCTTTATCATTTGTTTCAATACATTTTTCATTTTTTTTCTTAATTTCTTCATTGATCCACTGGTCATTCAAGAACATATTGTTTAATTTCTATATATTTGTTAGAAATATACATATGTATTTGTATAGAAATTGGTTGCAGACAGTAACCAATCAGATGCTGTAGTAAAGTTACAACGTTACACTCCTATGCAAAGGTCTGATTGGTTGCAAAAAGTAACCAATCAGAGTTACTTTCAATTTCCCATCTGCCACGCAAAAAACATGGGGATTCGCAAAGGGAGTGGCTTCTGGTCCTTTTGTTACTTAGGTGTGGAAAGTTAGAATTTTCCTTTCAATTTAGTTGTAGGAAGTCAGGGTGGGGCTTTAGGTTCTCTGCCCCCAAAACCTATTCGCCTGCCTCAAATGAGTACTCTTGTTCCACATATGTAAATAATCAGGCCAGTGCTAATGAAATCAACCTTATTTGGTAATCAGAATAATCTCTCTGTGAGAGGAAGAGTATAAAGAAATTTGAAATAAACAAAAAAGATCACCGGGTATCTCTCGTGGAAAATTTTGTACTTTTTCAGCACACTCCTCCAGGTTTTCTGGTTCTAGCCCTTCTTGTCCGTGAATTGTAAAGACTAGAGAACTCATGGCAATGCAAAGGTTCTTTCTGCAGACATGCAACTACGTTCTGTCTTGTGGAGGAACAGCCCTCCCTCACTGTGGAAAGACTGTTTTGCATTCATTTGCAAGTTCATTTCAATATTCCCAAGCTAATACCATGGATGTTCCTCAGATTCTCCTTTGAACTACTTGTGACATCTGCATTGTTTCCTCATTTTGTTTAATGACTTAAATACAAGTTTTGACATGTGTTCCTTCTATATCTGTATGAGAGTCATGAGTTCGCCATTTTTTTGAAAACTATTTAAACAATAGATAGTAAGCTATAATCATATTGTTTGATGTCTACACCTGGGCAAACATTGCTGCCATGAAGGTTATTCAGGAACAAATTTATTTTCTCATTGTCTTGTCTGCCCAAGGTCCATTTTTCATCTTCTGATAAAAACAAAGCTACTTCTTCCCAAGTTTTAGTTCCTGTGTTTCCAGTGGGTTTCAGTCACAGTAAAAGGCCATACTTCTAAGGGTGTGCATGATACTAAGACCTGGCTAATCGGAGTGTTACATTCAACTTGTCCACTGCATTGTGTACTGGTTGATCAGTTGACCACAGTCTAGCCAGAGTCAGTGAGACTCAATGCTGGATTTTGGGTGGAGAAATAAATTTCTTTCTGCTGGATTTAATGAAAGAATAAGCTATAAGCCTATAATGCTGGTGACCCTCTAGCCACAGCATGGGAAAACCCAGCCTGAAGTGAGGCCACACAGAGGAAAATGGATCAAAAAAATGAGACAAGCAACCAAGTCGTGCCAATTGTGTGTGAGCCAATGAACTGGTTTCTGCCATTTGCAAGAGTCCTGATTAATCCATTTCCATAAAGTTAATCCATAGGATCAAAAGTATGCCAATTTAGAGCCAAAGGGGCTCTCATTTTAAATTGATATTGTAGCAAAAAAGCTATTGTTATTATTACTCTTTCAGTAAGGAGAGGAGAAAGATAATTTTTCCTTCAAACCAAAATTCCAGAACTGAATCTTCCTGGCTCTGACTTGCCTGGCTTGCAACAATTGGCTACTATTTGTAGCTGCAGTAGAGTGCTGAGTAGGGCATACTTATAGTAGGGTGCTTTTGAAACTTACTCAGAAGTGTTTTCTGGGCCAGCCCACTCTCACATTCTACCTTACTTACTCCATCAAAGTCCCAGCCATGGAAGGCTCTGGTGTCAAATCATAAGATCCTACTACTATCATTTTTGCTGCAGGCATGCAGGAGGAACACAGACTTGGTGTATTGTCAGCTCCTAGGAGGATGGATGAAGCCCCTGTAGAACTGATTAACAGAAGCAGTTTGGCCCTGGGTTTTACTCCAAAGCTAAATTCTAAATCAGAATCACAGAGGTATAAATATTTGATGTTAATGCAGGCCTTCCTTAATTGCACTGTAAACTTGTTTGGAAATTGTAAACAGACGGGGAAAAAGGGGAACACAAAGTGGAAGGTGGACTTGGAGATCTGGATTGCCCATTAATACATTATGACCGATAAACAGGACTGTGGAGTGTAGAAAGGCACTTTGCATTTAGATGCTTTTGCTGAAAGATAGGAAAATATCTCTATCTTGACAATGGCCCCCGTAATTTTGCATGGATGGCTTATGTAAGACATGGTAATTTGGACGCAAATATTTTGTAATGCTGATATATTAAAGAATTACTGTTCAGCTTAGGGTTAACTGTATTCATTGAATTGTTTAACAAACAAGTTTTGAGCATCTTTGCTTAGAAACAAAGTAATCCTCTGTGTGTGTGTGTGTGTGTGTGTGTGTGTGTGTGTGTGTTGTGGGAGAGAATATTTTCAAAGTTCTATTGTCAGTTTATTATATTGAAATTTTACTTACAAGTAGTTATGTTTCAAGCAGCCCAATTTAACTTGTGGTATTGAGAAATCCAAGTAATAATGAATTCAGTAAAAAAAATTAATTGCCCTGAAGAATTATATCCAGAAAAGTATAATTTATAAATTATAAAAATTATAATTTTCTGGATAAAATTCTGGATTAAAAGGAGGAGATATAAAGTCCATTTTACATATATGCATGTTTTCCAAACATGCCAGAGTCAAAATAATCTCCTAGGGTACTTGCTAAAACATGATGCACCTGGGGATATTTTTTAACAAGTTCTTACAATCAGAAAATTTTTGGAAACATTGCAAATGTGCCCACCTATACAATATTACATATGTAAATATATGTGTTGATATTCATATATGCACATATGTGAGTGCATTCTTGCCTTTCTTTGTGTAACAATAATGCTTCCCTGTAGGACAGGATAACTGTCTGAGATCTGTTACCTTCCTTGACCAACTTTTTTGAAGACCATATAACATAATGCAAGAATGACTAAGGACTCCTTTCTTTTTGCACATATTTCTAACTGTAAATATATATTGATGACTCATATGTCCATCTTCCCTATACGATTATGAAATCTCTGATGATGGAAGCTCGTCTTATCCATCTCTATAACTCTAGGGCTTAATAAAGAGCTGGCACAAAGTCTAAACACAAATATTCATTGATTATAATTATATTAAAATGTTAAATAGGAATGTGCAGAGAGGAGTGGAAAGTCATGTTACAGAGTCGGGTAAGAGTTCGAAGTCAGAGAAGGCTGGGTTGGAATCCCCACTACCATCTAGTATTTGGTGACATGTGCAAGTTACCCAACCTCTGGAGCTCCAGTCTCCTTACCTGTTTGATGTAGGGAATCACAGTACCCACCTCATGAGTTTGCTGTGAAGATTAAATGTGTAAATCTACATAGCACCACATTATTCTTAGCAATTATTGGCTTGTTTACCAACGTCATCAACTTTATTAGCTATTTTCATTCACTTTCTTTTTAAAAACAGAACTTCACAGTTATTCATATGTTGACTCATTGCCTTGAATTCCAAGTCAACAAATATGTCAAACATTTTTGTTGGAAGCGAGGAACTGAACACCGCCTCATAAAGGCTTCAGCAAAATTTAAGATGCAGTCCCTCCCTCAGGGGGCTTCCAGAGGGAGCTCTTGGTTGAGTGGGCTCAGTATGGTACATCTAGGGAGGAGGATCATCTTAAAGAACAGAGGACTGAATGGGGATGCGAATGATTGAGACACCCCAATCTACACTGCTGGGATGGGGGCTGGGGACTACCCAGGTCTCAGAAAACAATTTGTTATTTATGAGAGCATTCTCAATGCCAAACAACTGAGTAGAAGACTGGGATGTTTACATCATTCCTTCTTCACTTGCATCTTTGGTGTCATGTAGGCTCAACTCAGCTGGGGCCAGCAGCAGATAAGGACTGAACCCTGTCTACTCTGAGGCTTTCTGTCCATTGGCACTGCCAACACCAGCCTCCAGTGTGCCTCCCTTTTGTGAAGCCTCTGGACCACTCACTGGGTCATAGAACCAGAGAGCATCAGTTGGCAAGATCCTCAGTGGACAGGGAGAGAAATTGAGGCCTAGAGGGGGAAAGGAACTTTCACATCAATATTCAGATAGAATCACAGCCCCAGACTCCTTTACAGTAAAGGGATAACTGAAATCTCAATTTTTTTTTTTTTTTTTTTTACCAAAAATGGCACCAAGTAACGTTTGCTAATAATAGTACCAGGAATGCCGTGAGTTTGGAGTCCTCAATCTTGAATGCACATTAGAATCATATAAAAACTTTAAAAACATATGATCCTATTCCAGAACAAGTAAATGTGAATGTTAAGGGGCTAGAGAGTGTCTGGCTATTCCAGATGTTCCCCTAGGCGGTTCTTGTGCACAGTGAGGGTTGAAACCCAAAACTTTTAAGACATAGCTGTCATAGAATCCATGACATTTTATTTAATACCAGAAGTCATACGTACTTTTAGAACACACCTGCTTTAAAGGTACATAAAAAACAATGGGAAATGTGTGAATATGCACCCTTCCTCATTGTCTGAGGTCAAGCCTCTTGCTTTGAGGCCAAGCAGGATCTCTCCTTTGATAGAATTGAAACGTAATCAAAATTTTATTATTTCTCCAGAGAACTCATCCCAAATTAGGTTCTCATTTTCCAGCTCAGTGGTTCCCAAACCTTAGCCCATGTCAGAATCTATTGGCAAGCTTGTTAGAATGCAGATTGCTGGGCCCTAACCTCAGAGTTTCTGATTCAGTGGGTGCCCAAAGGAAGCTGATGCTGCTAGGTTCCAGGGGCCATACTTTGAGAACCACTAGTCTAGCTCATGCTCACTGCTAATAACAATAAACGGAGGCCAGGCATGGTGGCCCACACCTGTGATCCCAGCACTTTGGGATGAAAAGGTGGGAGGAGTTCAAGACTAGCCTGGGCAACATGGAGAGATCCAGTCTCTACTATATATCTATATCTATATCTATATCTCTGTATATCTATATCTATCTATCTATCTATCTATCTATCTATCTATCTATCTATCTGGGTGTGGAGGCACATGCCTGTAGTCCCAACTACTCTGGAGGCTGAGGCAAGAGGATTGCTTGAGCCTGGGAGGTTGAGGCTGTGGTGAGAGGAAGGAAGGAAGGAAGGAAGGAAGGAAGGAAGGAAGGAAGGAAGGAAGGAAGGAAGGAAGGAAGTTAATTATTTCAAAATAAAAGAAGTCAGAAAAAAACACTGAAAGGTTTCAGTTGGTCTTAAAGACGAATGTTTGATACCTTAAGTAATCAGCAGTGACACTGTAAAAACTCCTCCTTTGAAGATTTTGAAAATGGGACCACTTGCAAGAGATGACTCCAGTCTCTCCCAGTAGTAATCATGTCATCATCCAGCCACCAGCATCTGCCCTGCTTGGGTCTCCTTGAAAATATCCATGAAGTTCTGTCTGCTACTGACTCCCACTTCTTGTCTGCCATCGGGAGAGATGCTGTGCTTTTGGCCAAATTTATAGAGAAAATAATGAATACAGTGCAAAAAGATTGTATGATTTTCTATAGTTGGTTTCTCCCGCCCACTTCCAAGTGAACTAGGTTCATATGTAAAATTGTCAGTAGGTATCTGACTTCAAAGAAAAAATAATTAAATCTGTCTACAGATGTAAGCATGATCATAGACGGGGCCTGTAGGGTTTCTGTCTACAGGACTGTTTTAAAACACAGTGAAATAAAATATTGCTGTTTGTCTAACTTATGGACAAAAATATTTTAAATAAATAAATATTTCCTTGAGTCTCAGCTTACAACACAAGTGCATTTGATGTTGGGGCTGCGGCGTGCTGAGGCTCATTGAATGCATAATGCTGGACTCTTGTTTGATATGATATTGTGGGAAAATTTAAAATCTCCCTTTCAGAATAAAAAAGTTAGTGTTTTGGAAGAGACAGGGGGATTTTGTGCCAAAGTATGTAACCATCTCCCGTGGAAGTATTTTAGGGACCGGATAGTTTTTCAACTAGATATGTATCAGTTTTAATTATAATGTTAAGTAGTTCTCCTATTTTGACTAGACATACTTATTATAAATAAGCCTGATTCATGTTATGAAATCTCACTCTGAATGGCATTTCATAATCCAAGATAAGGATTGTAATTTGGTTTGAATTATCATACTGTGCTGGTCATCCTAAACGTTTCCCAGGCAGACTCCTTTCTAAGCGTGCCATGTGGACATTATTGCATGGTGATTTGCCCCTGTGACCCAGGAAGATGTTCTTGAAAAGTTGAAGGGCTAAGCCAGTCAAGATTACAGACAGTCTGCTGTTTTGGGGGTCCAATATGTCTGGTGTGAATGTGACTCCCATTGGCCGAACAATCTTGGGCAAGTTGTTTTGCCTCTGTTGGCCTCATTCCTTCATTTGTTCACTGGGGATAATAACACCCCCCTAATATGTGCTTCAGGGAGGCTTTGTGGGCATGTGGACCTATGCAACCATGGTTTAGTGCTCTGCTGGCACCATCTTAAAATTCTTATTTTTTTTGCACTGAGTCCCACAAATTATGTAGCTGGTCCTGACGTGGTATTGACGGTGTCAAATATGGTGTCGAATATAAGATTCATGGCATACCATAAATAATACTGACTCACTCCTCAGGCTGTGGAATGACCTCATAAGCTGCCCCATCGTGTATCATCAGCAATCTGAATGCCCTGGCATGGATTTTGCATCTAGCCCCACGCTCTCAGCCCGGATTTCAAGAAACAGGTGCTTGTTTTGGGATGTAAGACAGTGCCTGGAGGGTATGCATGGGAAGTCACCTACTTTTAACAGCATACCATTCTGTTCTGTTTATGTTTTGTTCTATGCAAATGGTTACTTCTTTTAAAATGTTATAAACAAAAATGAAAAGATAACAGGGCTATGAATTCAAATCAGAATGTTCAGAGAGATAAACAATTATTTTGTAGAATATTGATTTCCCAGTGCCGAAAAAGACCTTCAGTTTTCTCAAAGTGTTGCTGCATTTTTAAGTTAATTTTAGCCCCTCTTGCCTTCAGTTTACACCCCTGATTATATTTTTAAAAATACAGTGACAGCAGTAATTTCTAGGTTGGAGAATGTGTCTTTCCCTTTCTTCTCCTACTTCTTTAACCATATCTTTCACACAGAGTAGGTAACTCCTTCTCCTCATCCCAAATGAGCAGAATGCCAAAAGAAATCAGAAGGAAGTAATCAAAGCTGAGTGCAGTCATTTTACAGAGCTATTTTACTGGATTAAATTCTCATGCTCATGAAGGATGACATTTTCATCTAAACAGAGGTTCTGGTCAAGATCCTGTATGTGGTGAGGGGTAAGGGAGTTGGATCATTTGCCCCAGAAGTCTACTCAAAGGTCATGGAAATTCAGGCAGAGCAAAAGGCACGATTTTAACCTGCTTTATCTGCCAGAGCTTCAATGCATAGCCTACTCATATTGAACCCAACCATTTGCAAGTGAGTAAAACTGCATCCTCCACTTTCTGCATCTTTCATGACTCTGAGAACTTGCAAAAGCCGAAGAGTGTGCTACAGCCGGCGTTGTTCTTCCATGGTTATTAACTGTGTCATTTGCACTTTTCACTTGCAAATTCATTTGCCATCATGCTCTTAGATTTTTCAGTGTTTAAATAGATCTTAGAATCTGCAGGGTATCCAAGGATCAAATGAAACCCCACATTTAGATCCAATTCTCTTGTTTCCTATATCTCTTTCCTAATTTGAAGAGAGGGCTTCATAGTTGCTGTTTAAATCAAGTCACGCAGAGATTTTCCATCCATGGCCATAGATGTCTGAGGCTGCACCTGCTGAGGAGCCATTATCTAATCTTTCTGGGAAGTTTACACTCTCTCTAGTAAACCACTTCATGTTTACCCAGAACAGTGTTTTATGGTGTAAGAGATACTTTGCCTCTGAGTGTTAAAGCCACTTTGCACCTGGCATAAAGAAGAGTTTTGGAAGGAAGAGCCTTATGAATTCGCTGAATGCTTTTCATGTGAAATTTCCTATGATTAAACATCAGATTTCTCCCACTCCCACTAAGCTCGAACAATCATTTCTTAAAACATCACGTAGTTCGGGTTCTGAACTTGAAGCCTCTTCGGCACTGATTTAATTGCAGGCTGACAAAGATGGAGACTACTTACAAAGGTGCCGCCAGACACCACAGAACCCAGGCACCGAACCGCAGCAGGAGAGGAATCTTATGTTGGTGCCAAATCCCATCAAAATATTTGAGGAGTCGGGTTTTGATACAGACTTCAGGGAATCATAGAAGAGCACACATTTTGTTAAAAGAGCTGATTTGGTTCTACGGACACAGTTGCAATTTGCATCTCGGCATGGACTCTACTTTCATAAATAACCCTATGGGCAGCTTTTCTAGGCTGGGGGCAGGAGGGTGAGGAAAGAGGAGGTCCTTTGATGGCTATTAAAATTCCCAGTCTCAGAAGTTTGCAGAAGAAATGTGCATAGAAGTTTTCCCATATTTGGAGCTACATTAATTCTGTCAATGGAGCAGGAAAGAAATCTGCAATCAAAAAAAGATAAAGACTCTAAGGCAGTATTTCTTGAATTTGGTTGCAGTGTAGAATCTACCAGGAAACTTTAAAAAATCCTGATGCTTACAAATACCAGATGATCTCAAAGTCTCTGGGAGTGAGGACTGGACAATGGTATTTTTTAGAAGTCTCCAAATAAGTCTAGCAGGCCGCCATGACTGAGAACCAATGATCAATGGGTTTTTGATGAGAGCTTCCCCAACTTACTGCCCTATGTGTGCCCAGGTATGATGTACAGCCCTGATAAAAGCTGGCTTCCCTCAAATTGGCCCAACATAGAGGTAACAATCTCAATGGTTTATGGTGACAGTTAGTGCTCTGTGACCTGGTGACCACAGAAACTGTGACTCAAGTAGAAGAATGTGAAGAAAGTATGAGGTCTCGGGGAGAGGAATCATGGGGGAATATCTACAAAATTAAGACTTATAAATCACTAGGATTTAGACGGAGGAGATAAGTAATTTAGATGTCATAAAGCATGTGTTGTAAAATGTTTGCCCCTCCCCAAAATGAAAAAACAAAAAACATCGGAGAATAAAATTAAAAGTACCTGCAGTGGTGTTTTTTGTTTTGTTTTGTTTTGTTTTGTTTTAGATAGAGTCTCGCTCTGTCACCAGGCTGGAGAGCAATGGCACGATCTCTGCTCACTGCAACCACCACCTCCTAGTTTCAAGCAATTCTCCTGCCTCAGCCTCCCGAGTAGCTGGGACTGCAGGCACACGCTGCCACGCCTGGCTAATTTTGTTGTTGTTGTTTTGTTTTGTTTTGTATTTTACTAGAGATGGAGTTTCATCATGTTGCCCAACTCCTCAGCTCAGGCAACCCACCCGCCTCAGCCTCCCAAAGTGCTAGGATTATAGGCGTGAGCCACCACGCCCAGCCTGTAATGGTATTTATTAATATCTCTTTGTTACTCTGCTGTGTGCCTAAAATGTTACAGGGATTCACTTTCTGCCTAGAACTCTACATGTATTAAAAAGAAAGGGGAAGGTGGGAGAAAAAAATTTTTCTGTACTGTCCACACCCTATTTGTTGAGTGCTTCAGTGAGGGACCAAATCAAAGTAAATTTAAGAAAAAAGTTATTTAATGAGTAAATAAATTCTTCTCAAAATAATGGATCTTCTTTCTTTTGCTGAGCCATAATAATAAGGAAAGACAGGTGTTTACTTTTAAACACAACTGTTGTTATAAAATTAGCAGAAAGGGTGACTTGGTCCTATTTAATTTCTAACTATAATTTGGAAAATTTGGGATTTTCATTTCACCTCAAGACTCTCCAAGCTACAGAGATAAGAGTGAGCTCTCTAAATGGTGGAAGTTGAAAAACAATTTAGGGATGGGATTGGAATTGCTCATCCTTTCCTGCCCCAAAATAATGGCCACTTCCATCATGTAATTGGAATCGTGTGTCTTTCTCCTTATCTTCTTTTAAATCTCCAATCCTTTTGCCTTCCTTCTAGAATATCTTCAACTCTCTGTTCTCTGTGCAAAACACAAAAGGAAAATGTGATCATGAAATTGGCATTTGGTTCAAGATTCTACGAAGAAAATGAATGCCTAAAAGAAAATTAAAGGCTTGAGAAGCAATGTGTTTTCATTTTCTACTCACTCCTGTGCTGCCAGTTGGACCTGGAATTTCTAAAGTACTCCATAGTGCTTGGTTTTTCAAGAGTCCTAGCATCTCTAGGGATGATGCTACATATCTCTTTAGGCAAAGACTGTTGAATTCTGAATGACCTAGGAGGCCACAGGGATCAGCGTCTCACACTTAATGATCTGAAGGATCCTTTGCCCTGGAAAATCCCATTCCCTGTCCACTCCAGAAATTCAACTAGGGATTCATTTCTATAATATGGCATTGCATTATCTTTTGGACATATACTCTCAGGAAAATTCCTTTTGCCTCTCCTTAATTCAGAAAGAAGGGAAAAAAATTAAAATCCACAGCATCTTTTAACGTTAAGTAATCTTAAAATCTTTTTTTTGTTTGTTTTAATTTAAAAGGTGGTAATAAATCTGCATCCCCAAACTGAATTATTTGCACAAGCCCTGGAATTCTAAACCTTTGTGGGCCTGGAATCTGGGGCAATTACACCTAAGGGCCAGACCTGCAGTAATGCCCCAAATTACTTTCTGGAGGGGGTGGCCAAGGAGTTCCCATTATTTTAAAGTTAAGACTTCAAACCAAATGTTTCTCTCTTTATTGATCTTCTTTCATCTCCCTTCATTGCATTTCCTGTTTGGCTTTTACCTCTTCTTCTCTTTTTTTCCACCCTGGTGGTGAACACCCTCAAATTGGTGATTGAAGACCTTGAAGGTGCTGTTTACAAAGGCTGTTAATGCCCCCGTCCTCATTTCCTGTGTTCCTGCCAACAAGCCTGACACAAAGCCTTCCTCAGTAGACACACTAAAATATCGGAGAGGCCCCACTGAGTTTCTCAGTATGCAGATAGCTTACGGTTGAGGACCAAAGGCGCCTGTTCTTTCCTCTGGCATGGAAGGCTCCCTTTTGTAGTTATTGGAAGAGATATTTTAGAATCGCTGAATTATTAAGCTGGAAGGGATTTCACAGATCTGCGGGATCCAGAAGAATCCACTCTTCCTGGTAAGACTTGAAGATGGAGCTCAAGGGACTAGAGAAACCCTGGCATCATGTGCAAATTATGCATGGATGTGTACACATGCACTTCCTTCCAGGGAGAGATACTGTGGCCCAAACAGCTTAAGAATCAGTGATAGTCCTATCTCTTCTTCAACAGATAAACCATTAGGAATCAGCTGAAATGCTTTCTCCCAGTTTCATATAATGTCTTTTTTCTGCCATGCTTATCATGAATTGCCTATTTTGGGGTCTTAAATTGACCTATGTTGCAAAATTACCCCCATTTTCGGGTTTTAGTGCCTTCATCTCTAACATAATGAAGTTTTATTTGAATGGAGCTTTTCAACTCCTGAGAAAGGAAGAATAGGATGAGGGCCAGACAAATGGACTCTAGAACCAGCCAGATCAGAGTTCAAACCTAACTCAGTCACTCGTGAGCAAAGAAAACTTTGGTAGATTTCTTAACATTTTAAGGCCTACATTTCTTCACCAATATAAAAAAGAGAATAATAGTACCTGAGAAAGGAATTTTTATCTAAGGAATGTGAGTCCTTTTAAATAATCAGGCCCAGAGAGACATTAAAATGAGACAGCAGTCACGTCCTGTTTCCCCCTTGAGCCATGTATTCATCTCTTGAAACTGCACAGGAAGCTATAAATTAACCTAATAATGCTGTACTGGATGCTGTACCCACACCCTATAGCCTCACAGTGTATAGCCAATCAATAATCAACGTTATTTCTGTAAACCAATGAGAATTCCTGACAAACAGTTTTGTATAAACCCACTCACAGTCCCCCTTTTTTTGCCTTTAAAAATCCACTTATAACTGCTCCTAATATAATCAGAGTGTATATTCAGGGCAACTTGAATCTAAGCTCCCAGGTTGCAGTCCTCAAGCTTAACCCAAATCAAATTTCTACTTATATTGATTTTGTTTCAACTTCTTCTTTTTAGGTCGACATACCTATCTCATTAGGCTATCATAAAAACTAAATGAGATCACGTGTTTCACTGCCTAACATGATATTCAATAAATGTTAATCCCTTTCTAAATGACTACTGTTATGTCAAGGTGAAAAAAATCGATAATATATACTCACACAACGCATTTTCATGGATGTACCCGGAATCTGAAAGAATTCCAAAAAAATAATTTTAGGAAAACACATCTAATTATGCATCTAAGCACCCCAGTTGTTCAAGTTTTACCAATCATAGTAGGTCATTCCAAGGGAGGGATAGCAAAACTGGCCCTGGGTTAGGCATGATTCCTGCTGTGGCTGTCTTCATGCCCTGTTCAAAGCAGATGATAAAGCCAGTCTGTGAACATGATGTTACAATAGAAAGAACTTTGATTCTGCTCTAATTGATAATTTTTGAAGGTAAACCATTTGTCAACTTTGGCAGATTATTACTAGAAATAAACTTCTTAGTAGCATGTCATAGAGAAAGCCACTATTATTGTCATCATCGTCATCATTTTAACTGACTGTTAATGCACTGTTTGAGAATCACAGTAGAAGATTATCTTTGACATCCTTTTTTCTTTCAGTTTTTGTCTTTCTAAAAGCACTTAGGTTTGTATTAAATAATTCAGAATAGTTATATTGAATTTTAAGAATAAGGAAAATAATAAAGTATGTATTTGTATATTCATCAACCTATTAAGAAATAGATTAGCAATGTGTTTGGTACTCCCATATTCTAAATGGTGTGTGATCATTCTCTTGTTGTCCCTTGTATCTCTAATCTGTTCAGTCTTGTATGTTTTTGAGCAAAAGTATTTTTATATTAGGCAATCAGCTGTGACTTTATTCCCACAGCATTATATCTTGAACTACATCAATGTTAATGTGTTAATCACAAAAAATGATTAAAGCCATAAAAATAAAATTTGTCTCCAGAGTTTCCTATAGATTGGTTGTAGTTTCACTCAAAATTCCAATGGAAGTTGAAAGTCAACTTACTTTCCAAATATATATGGAAAAGTAAAAGGCCTAGATTTAATCCTATGTGTTTTATTTTAAATTGCTGTTGCAAATAATATTTTTGTTGCATTTTCTGTTGATGGTGTTTATAAAAGCTACTGACCTCTCTATATTGGCTATTTTGAAACTTTCTACCTTGCTAAACTCTTTAACTTTCATAATTTTTGGTAGATAATTTCAGTTTTCCTATATAGACAAACTACATCATCTACATAGCATGGCATTTTTATTTGCTTAATAATCCTTCCATATATGTTTTTCCTGCCTTACTTTGCTTTCTAGACTCTCCAGTGGAATGCTGGCTAGAAATTGTACTAGGAGCTGGCCTTATCTTCTTTGTGATCTTAAATAGAAGTCATTTGTCACTTCAGTGTTCAGTAAAATGCTTGTCTTAATGGTTACTTTTTAAATACATCGTTTGTCGTATTAAGAAGTTCCTCTTTTTCCCTAAGCACTTTTTAACTGAATGGACAGTAACACATATTGAACACTTATTTTCTGCGTCTAATAAGATGATCGTGTAGTTTTTCTCCTTTAATTTATTAACATGGTGAATAATTCCTTGATTTCCAGATGGTAATTCAAGCTTGAATTCCAGGGATAAATCTGACTCATCATGATGAATTCTCTGTTTTATGCATAACTAGATTCTATTTGCTAATATTTTGTTTAGGATATATGTTTTTCATTAGTGAGATTGGCCTGTGTTTTTCTTTATCATATTTTCTTTGACTGGTTTTGGAATCACAACTTACTAGTCTCATAAAATATGCTGGAGAGGGATTTTTTTCTTTTATCCTTCTCTGGAAATTCTTGTGTTTGTTTGGAATTGTCCTTTAAAAGTGAGTAGAACTCACCAGAAACCTGTCCAGAACTGGAGTCTTTTTAAGGAAAAATGTCTGACTATGGATTCAATTTATTTAGTGATTATGACTGTTCTAATTTTTTATTTCTAGGATTGGAAGTAATAGGTCTCCTAGGAACAACATGTTTAGCCATTTGAAATTGTTTTTCCCACTTTTCCTCATTCTTATTAACACTTATTATTAACTTTCCTTTGGTTATGGTTGTGACATAGTATCTCAATGTAACTTTGATTTGTATTTCCCTGATGGCTAGACATGTTAAGAATATTTCCATGTGCTTATCAGCGATTAGTATAACTTTTGGAAAAATGTCTATTCATATGTTTTGTCCACTTATCAGTTGGGTTATTTGTCTTTTATTATTGAGTTGCAAGCTTTATTTATAGTCTAGATACATGTTCCTTGTAAGATATATGATTTGCAAAGGATATATTCCATTCTGTGGGTTGCCTTTTCACTTCCTTTTTAAATTGTGTATATTTATGAAGTACAATTAAGTGTTAATGCATGTTAACTATTATTGTTGATCAGTTGTTGATTATGTGATTCACATGACGGTATGATGTAAGCTTTTAAAAGTTGTTAGTACTAGCAGAAAGAAAAAGAATGCATGGCCAGTTTTCAAAAATTTTTAGTGAGTGTCATTTAGTATACTGTTTTAAATTTGAGGATTCATTCATCTATTTAGGTCCCTTAGATCAAGCTTATTGAATATGCTGTGCAAATATTCTACAGTTAAAAAAATATTTTGGATGCTTCATTTATCAGTTATTAAGAGGATGTTAAAATTCTTGACAATGATGCTGGATTTTGTTAATTTCTCCTGAGAGTCTAGTTTTTTATTTATGTATTTTGAAGCTATGTAATAAGCACTTATAATTTTAGAAATTTTGTGTAAGATTTTTACTAATTTGACTGTATTATTCATATTACAGTTATTATCTTTATCTCTGGTAAATTTTTTGCCTTAAATTCTAATTTGTCTGAAAGAAAGCCTTACAATTTTCTTTTTGACTTGCTTTTGTTGGGAATATCTTTTTTTATCCTTTCACTTTCAAACCTGCTTTGTTCTTATATTATAGATATGTCTCATAAAAACAGCATACATCTGCATTTTGCTTATGTTGTATTAATTTGGTTTGTCAAACTTTTAAAGGAAGGAATAAATTTAGTACATTTACATTTATTGTGATTACTGATATACTTTTTTTATTTTTACCATCTTGTACATGCTTTTTATTTGTTCCATTTTTTCTTGTTTTCTCCTCTGTGTCTTCCATATTTTTTGTTTCCCCCATTAATTCCATTATTTCATTCATTGCTTTGTAAATTATGCATGCTTCCTCTTTTTTAAAATTGTAGTGGCAACTCTAAGGTGTTTGCATGTGTACTTACAAAACCTAGAGTTAACTGAGTTAACTAATATCTTTTTTTTCTCCTAAAATTTTAGAATGCTACAAATCCAGTCAACACCTTCCAACTGTAAATTTTCCTTTCTTTTTTTTTTTTTTTTTTTTTTTTTGAGACAGAGTCTCGCTCTGTCGCCTAGGCTGGAGTGCAGTGGCCGGATCTCAGCTCACTGCAAGCTCTGCCTCCCGGGTTTACGCCATTCTCCTGCCTCAGCCTCCCGAGTAGCTGGGACTACAGGCGCCGCCTCCTCACCCAGCTAGTTTTTCGTATTTTTTAGTAGAGAAGGGGTTTCACCGTCTTAGCCAGGATGGTCTCGATTTCCTGACCTCGTGATCTGCCCGTCTCGGCCTCCCAAAGTGCTGGGATTACAGGCTTGAGCCACCGCGCCCGGCTCCAACTGTAATTTTTCTAGTGTTTTGTATCTATATATTTTAATTTCTCAAAATAGCATTATCATTTTTAATATGGGTAATGCTTACCTAAATTTAAATTTAAATACAAATTCCTTTTGCTTCGTAGCAAAAGATATTTTTTCTTAATTGATAATCTTTTAGTGTTAAACTCAATTTGTGTTTAACTGAGTATGTCTTTGTTTTGCCTTCATTCTAGATAGCTGCATGTTGCATGCAATTTTAAATTGATGATTTTTTTTTCTTATTGAAAATTTTATCTCACTCTCTTCTGTGTCACTCTTGAGAAGTCAGTTGTCAGTTCAATTGTTTTTCCTTATAAGTAATTTTTTCTCTGCTTGAATTTAAGATCATTTATAATTTTAATTTTTGTTATAAGGTGACTGCATATAGTTTGGGGTGGATCCTTGTGTTTTGTAAAAACTGAAGTCTTGTGTCTTTCATAAATTTTGGAAAAGTCTCAGTCTTTAAATATTGCCTCTCCCTCAGTTTCTCATCTTGTTTTTTGGGGGAACTTGGGTAATCATATGTTGGACGTTTTCTTTCTTTCCTTGTAACCTCTTCTTGTATTTCCTATTTCCTTGTCACCCTGTACTGCATTCTGCATAATTCCTTCTGATTGAGAATCCAGTTCACAGTATCTTTGGCTATTTAGAATTTACAGTTAAAAACATCCATTAAGTTTTTAACTTCAAGTATTATATTTACTTTTTCAATCTTAGAAGTTCTATTTGGTACTTTTTCAAATCTACTCTATCATTTGTATCACCTCTTATGTCTAATTCATATTTTAATCTCCTCTTATATTTTCTAATTATAATAAACATATTTTATTTACATTTTGCATTTTGTTATTTCATTACCAAAGGCTTCAGTGTTGTGATTATGGCTATTATTTCTATAAGATCACATTCCATTTGTTGCTTGTGTTTTTTAGCTGTGAGCATATACTTGGAATTCTGTTTCTGCAGAGAATATTTGATTTTCATCTGCTGGTTGTCTGGGAGTTCCATAAACCTGCCACCACTTTAAAATAATTTCTCAGCTTGAGGAATTTTCAGACAACAATGAGAACAGTTTAATGATTAAAAATTATTTCTATCCAGTTTCAAGGTAGAGACAGTGGAGTCCAGTTTCCATGATGCTTCCTGGTGTAACATGTTTGTATGTGGAGTGCTTCTTTCTTATCCTTACAGTAAGGATGAGGTGCATTGGTGTCTGTTTGTCTTTCATGTCTTGTGCCCTCTGTAGCCATTTAGAAATCAAAAGCCAATTCGAGTACTACCTTCCTTCTCTAGATTTGTCTTTTCCTTTTGTTTTCTTCTCCCTGGGGATTCTTTACTTAAACAAAAATGCAGAGCTCAGTAATGCATTAAAAAATACAACAAGTTTTTCCCCATTTTTTAGCAGTCTTTTTTTAATTGTGTGAACATCTGTGTGGAGTGTGTGTATGTGTGTGTGTGTGCAGTGGGTAATCTACTCTGTCATATTTATAGAACCAGAAAGCCAGAAAGACTATTGTTCTCTATATTCCTTTATCTTTTTTGAAAGTCTGCCTTCCACTACAGTGTTTGACATTATTTTCTTATACCTCATAGAAACATGCTCATGTATTCTCATTTGTCCAGTGAGTTAGGAGAAAAATTAAAGTCTCATGCATTCTTAACACTATTCATTTTTTAAACAGTTTTAGTTTATGAAGCTGTTTTTGCATTCTAAGTCCATGGGAAGACCAAAAGAAAGTACTGATTAGAAACAAAACTGAAATGCCCTATTATGGCATCAAAGAAACAAAAGAGGAGATGATACAGGGTAATATAAACTGCATACCAATATCTTGAGCCCTCACACCAGGTTTCTGTTTAGGATGGATAATTTGCTTCACTGAAACAAGTTAATGGAGAATTATAAACAATACTTTACAATGAACTTTTAGCCATTAGTAATTTAGAGTTTGGGACAATATTTATGTGCCCTTCTTGGAAACATTATACAATACTGGCCCAGATCATGGACTCTGGAATCAGATGGGCCTGGGTGTGAATCCTTTATTCTGTGATTTGACCTCTGTAAGCCTCAGTTTCCCATTCTGAAAAAGGCAGAGATTAGCACCTACTTCATAGGGCTATTCTGACAATAGGCAAAACGCATTTGGCAATAACTGACAAGTACTTAACACAGTTTATGACACATTGTGAAAACTAAAAAAAAAAAAAAAAAAAAAAAAAAAAGTTTGTAAGTTTTATCATTCTTGTGATTCAGTACTTTTGTCCAGGATGAAGCGATACAGCCATTCAGCACCTTCTAATATGAGCCAGCCATTCAGAAGGCGGGATCAACTCTCCTAAACCCACACAAGTGGATAAAGGTGACCCAAAGGATGCTGGGAAATCCCCCAAACACTCCTGGAATAAAAATGTTTTCAGTTCATAATACCAAACAGCCATATTATGAAACATTGTGCTTGGAAGGAAGAAAAGAATTGAAGGGAATTTCGAAACCAAACATCTAGATCACAACCCATTTCCAAATATTTGGAACCACTCCTACACAGACAGGATCAAGTTGATGTCCCAGTATTTAAGGGAGTCTATGTTGAGCAAAGAAAAGGGGCAGATTTCTACTGTTTAATAACAAAGCTAGTTTGAAGAGCATAGCAAAATGTATGTTAAGAAATAGAGAGGCCCAAAGTGTGTTTAATTGTTGAGATGCTAAAAGCATGGCAATATATGTGTGCCAATAGTGCAACTTGATCCAAACTACATTTGGACTGAGTCTGTAATAAATTGTCAGAGCTGGCCTTTGCATTCACTTAAGCTAATACTGAGTGTCTCATTTCTACAAAGTAAATCACAGTGGCTTTGTTACTTTATTTTCCATCTTGTGTATAAGTAAACTGCAGGATCAGTTGGGAGGTAGAATCAATCTGCTATTTATTACCTTGAAATGTGACACCCTATTTTAAGTGCCCTATTCCCTTATGGCTTCACTTGAGAACAGTATTATGTCCAAACAATATAGAAACCAGCTTTACAGCTCCTGGGTTTTTTTACTTCAGCCCCGATGGATTTACATTGTATACAACTTTCAGAACCTAAATAACTTACTTAGTGGATTTTGAAACAAGCATGTAAGGGAGGAAGAGTCCTTTGCTTTTTTTTTTTTTTTTTACTTTTTTGTCTTAAATCTTAGCAGAATGCATTCATGACCAGAGCATTATTTTTAACTTTTTTTTTTTAAAGCAGTACGCCCATTGACCCACTGCTCGTAGCTTAACGTTCCAAAGAAAATAAATAAAAATCTCATGTCTAGGGAAAAGAGTTAGGCTTCATGGGGATTCTGTCATCTTGTCATTATACTTCGCAAAGAAACCTTGGTCTCTAATTTATGGGTTTCAGAAAGAATGCCTCCTCACACTGCTGGAAGGTTGAAAGGGCAAGAGATCTGATGTATATCAGGGAGGTTAAACCTAATCTCTGTGACCTGCCACCCGCCTTTCCTGATTAAAACATGAGGGACTGGGACCCAGCAAAGACCCCCTTCTCTAAAGCACTATCCATATCTTAGTCCCTGATCTGAGTCCTCAGTCTTGGCTTATTTCAAAACACTCATTATTTGGCTTGCTGGTGACTACACCAAACGTCTCTACTAAGTGTGATAAAACATTTTTAAATGCCCCAAACTGAGTTAGATGAAATTGAAGGGAAACTGGCAGTAATGAAAGGCTGGTGACAAGCTTGATCCCCATAAATTTGGATTTTATTAGGGCTTAAACTTAAGGTTAACCAGGAAGCAAAGGAAATAAAGAGCCTACAACTTTAAAGGTGGTCTGAGAAAGATCGTGGCAGCATCTCATTATCTCCCTAGATAAGATGACAGTGGAAAGGTCTTCTTTTCTTTCTTTCCTTCTTTCTTTTCTTTCTCTCTCTTTCTTTTTCTTTCTTTCCTTCTTTCTTTTCTTTCTCTCTCTTTCTTTTTCTTTCTTTCCTTCTTTCTTTCTTTTTTTTCTTTCTTTTCTTTCCTTCAGATCCTTCCTTTTGTTTTCTTTCTCTTTGTTTCTTTTCTTTTTTCGTTCTTTCCCTTCTTTCTTTCTTTTTTCTTTCTTTCCTTCTTTTGTTTTCTTTCTTTCTTCCTTCCTTCCTCCCTCTATCCTTTCTTTCTTTTTCTTTCTTCTTTCTTTTCTTTCTTTTTTTCCTCTGTCTTTCTTCTTTCCTTCCTTTCTTCTTTCCTTATCTCCTTTTCTTTCTCTTTATAAATGTGTACACTTCATATGTGTCCTTTCTTAAACCTTTCAAGCTCAGCAGTGTCTGATACGGTATCCACCCAGGGCTTCTTAGAAAATAAACTTAAAAAAAAAAAAGATGATTTCTTCCTTTATAAAAGTAAATTAGTTAATATTAATTACACTGATAGTTCAGGATACAACTAATCTCAACTTCCCTTTATCCCTCATTAAGCCTGGACTGTATATTCTAAGCTTTTGGCATCATCTCCAGTGAATCGAAGCTGGTAGGACAAAGCATAAATAAAAATATCATTAATATATATGCTGTGATGAAAATTTAAGCTTGAGCACAATTGTGTGTGGGTATGAAAAAGTTCCTCCTTTCCTCTTCATTCCTTCAGGCCCTCAAAAACTTGTCTACAACAGTTAATATGTTCTGGGATTTATAGGAAAATTTATTATCTTAAAGATAAAATAAAATTTTACATTGTATACAGCCTAGGACAGACTTTGAGAATAAATGTAATTCTCTTAAATTATAAGGAACCATAACTTCTGGGTAGGTTCTTGTATCATCGCCATGTAACCTTCAGTCAACCTGAAAATCACAAGAGACTTTTGATTCTAAACAATAAAGTTAGAGAGAGAATTATATCCAGAGGGACTAAATTCATAGGTTTACTTAAAGACAAATGGAGATTGGGGGGTTGGGAGATGGACAGAAAAATAGACAGGAAAACTATTCAGTTCTTATCACAGTCAGCCAGTGTTAATTAAAACATCATTGCACATGTATATCAGCAAGGAAATTTCTGCTAGCTCAGGAGGCAAGTGCCTATATAATCATAAAGATATCTGGGTTATTTATCTGCTGTTTGGATCTTATCCTTTGCCTCAATAAGCAAGTCCTATTTCACCCCCCTTCCCTGCCCTCATTTTATTACAGACCCTCTGTATATTCTACCATAAGGAGGAGGGAAACATAAGGGCTGTTGTTTGAACTTCTGTAATGAATCCTTCCAATATACTATTTCCTTCAAAAGTTATTTTTAATTTTATTGCAGTCTGTTTGTGTATTCCCCCCTAACAGTCACTCGGACAATATTCGTATTGGGAAAATGGCTTTGGAGAGCTCTTGCCTTTGCAAATACTTCTGATTTATATGGCATGCCTAGGGTGAAGGGTGCTGTTGTGTGGCTGGGTCTCCCTGCCATGCTGGCAGCTTTGTTCAACAGAAGAGAGTCGGGTGGCTTCCTTCCCAGAGCCCTGGACTCCTCCCTGTTGTTGTTTTGATTTGTTTTCTTCTCAAAAAAAAATTGCCACTAATGAGTCTCACTCTCTATCTGCCCAAATCCCCTTAACTCTTGTCCAATAAACATACCAGAGGTCTCAAGCTGATGGCCCATATGCCAGGTTTGGCCCACAGTTGGGTTTTGGTGGACATCACAGTTGGAAAACATTCTCTAAAGAATCGGTTAATGTTTAAAAATTGGAAATTTTCATATACAAATCTAGGTTTATAGAATAGTTGATGGATTTTTCCCTGAACATGGAAACTGCTGTGTGAAGATATTTTTCTTGGAATCTTAGGAGAACTGGCAATCTGTGTCCACCTTCCCATACGGCGGCCAAGTCCATTCTCCCCATAGGAAGGGATTCTAATGCAGGTCAGTTGTTCAGGCTGGTTGATTGCCATCACTGAGGCACCTGCCTGGCCCCCTCCTAGTTTCTGAATTTGGCACCCTGAAATAACCAGTTTTACAGACATGTTATCAGGAAGCTTGTTTTTGAATTGGCAGGAGGTTGAGCAATGGGTGTCTGAGTTTCAGTTTGTTTCATGCTTCCCTAGAAGGCACTGAAGAATTCTGACTCTTCTAGAAAAATGTTTAAGATCATGATAATTAGTAATAACTTACTCATCGTTGCCCTCCCCAACCCCAGCTATGGTGTCTAGTTTTATACTTTACATCTATTTTTGTTGAATGGATTTGTTGAATGGATTTGTTGAATGGATGAATGAGTGAATTAGACTCTTGTCCGAGGCTGACAAAGTTTACCCCTCATGGGTGCATGGAAATATATTACTTGAGGCTCCATTTTAGAATTGCATTCCACATCTTGGTCTACGATGGCCATCAGAACTCCTTTCCATCTAGGACTCACTTCCCTGAAACCCCAGTGACAACCATAGAGATGGACCATAGGAGGCATGCCATTCATATTTTTAAATAGATTCATTAATTCATGTAATTTCAAGAATAGTAGCTTTTACGCTTGAACTCTTATGCACCGAGCACTGACCTAAGTACTTTATATAAATTAACTCAAAACTTTATTCACATTTTACAGGTGAGAAAACCAAGACTACTATTGCAGGTAGTAAAATTTGGAGCTGCCGTATGAACCCAGGCAATCTGACTAAATAGTTCACAATCTTTTATGCTTTGTTTTGTGTTTGATTTTTAATTGAAGTATCCTTTTATTGGACTCAGTAGTATACTGGCTATTCATGTTCCTAGGAGAGGCTATGCTTCCGAAAGCTTGATTTCACTTTCTGAAGCCAATTTCATCTTATGAGTAGAAAATCTATATCTACATAATGTGCTTCAAGTTTTAATTTCAAGTGGATTTTTGAGAGTTAGTGGACAGTAGGGGCGGGGATCACAGGATCTCAGAGCATCTGGCCCTTACAGGGTTGCTGTCTTTTACTATAAGTGAGCTTGACTTGGTAACAAATAGACCCAGTCATAAGAAATGGCTGAAATTTAATGGAAGTGTATTTTTTTTCTCAAATAGAGTTATGCGAGAACTCCTGGTGGAGGCAAGCAGCTCTCTTCCATGCAGATATTCAAGGATTCAGGCAGATGGAATCTCCTTCATCTTCAACATGTTGCCTGCAAGGATCTTATGGTTTCTCCATCTCATCCAGTCAGAAGCAAATAAAAGCATAGGCAAGCCCACAGAGGAGGATTTTATGGGCCAAACCTGGGAGTGACTCATCACATCCCTCCCCATAATCCATTGACTAGAATGTAATTATTTGGCCATACCTAACTTCAAGAGCATCTGGGAAATATGAGTTTGCTGGGTGCCCAGGAAGAATAAGGAAGAAGGACGTTGGTGGGCAACTATCAGTTTCTCACTTCTCTTGGCGCTAAAGAGCTTTGTATTAGGAAGATTTGCCCAGACTATCTGTTGCACAGTCAATCCTCAGAGCATCTTGAAGCATGTAGAAAAGATCTGAGGATTGGAAATTGAGTTAAAAGGTATTATTGGAAGACATTTTTATTATCAGCAGCATCTGCTGGAAAGTTTATACTCTGAACTCTAGAGAATAGTTTTATTTAGAGGATATTAGCACATTTTTAAAGATAATATGTAAACAAAGCTGAGAATAATATTTTCAAAATCTTTCCTTATATCCCAAGTTAACAGACAGCACTAGGGTCAATGCTAACATGATCAAGGGGTTAGTTTCTGTTTCCTTTTTAGGAGGTGGAGATTGCAGAATAAAATTTAACAAATTTGGCTTTTGAAATTAATAGTGCTTTCTTTGAGAAATTTTAAATTTTTGTTTATTTGCTTTATTTTCTTTTTTCATGGAGGCCTTAATGATGAAGCAAGGAATGAAAGAGGACAAATCGTAGCAACTTGGTGAACTTGAAAATATATGTAGGTGGCACCCCTTCTTTGCTGGAAGCAGAAGCTAAACCCAAATGGAAAATATTTTGACTGAGCTGCAGCTTGGCATTTTTATGCCACTATTTAACTCCAGAAGAAGCATGGAAGACATCTCTAGCTTTTACAGTACACATTCTAAATACCATTTCCCACTGGAGAAATGGCTGATTCTGGGTGAGGAGAAAATTTACAAGGCAAATGAGAGTATCTTGTCATTCCAGATAACAAAGAAGATATAAAAGACTGCAATGCCAAAAGGACTCAAGAGCCAAAAGAACTCAGAAGATGCCCATGGGTCAAAAATGGAACAAGTGCAGCATTAAATTGAAAACAAGTACAGCAGATTAAAATATATCACATGTTCAAATCTTTGAGTTCAGAATGATACAAAAGCTACATATAAACAAACATATAAACAGCAGTAACAACAACAGTCTCAATGTTCATCTTTGGACATTGATAGGAAGCAAATTATTTTGGAAAATAGTAAAAAAAAAAATTAAATGATCTGTCCTGTATTTCATCTGTAAACTATTCATTGAAGTAACCAAATAGTTAATAGTAAAGGAAAATTTGTCTTCATGGAAGTATTTCAATTTCTAGAACAAATGAAAAAGGAATGATAAAATTAGAATATTACCATTTAGTGGCCCCTAATGAGACAATGGGTCTAGGCAAAAAATCTTCAATGGCTGTTGAGATAACAAAAAGAAAGACCCCAGATTTTAAGTGCCTGCTGTTGGAAAAATATGATTTTTCCTGAGAAGTAAGTTTGACAAAAAAAAATATTTATATTGAATCAGAATCAAGCCTCTAGAAATAACAGCCAATCTACTGGAAATATAGAGAGAGCAGAGAAACGTTCAAAGACACCATGGGCACACAAACTACAAAATCCAAATTGTAGAAAACATCATAGGACAGACAATATGGTTTCTTCCACAAATACATTGCATGATAAAAAAGAGGAGTTTTAAGAGACTTAAAGAGCAATCAAATGCAATATTTGAATGTTTCATGGATCCTCATTTGAACAAATGGTTATTTATTTTTATGCTGCGTTTATGAGATAATTGGGGAAATGTGACCACTGACTGGATATTGGATGATATTAAAAATTATTGTTAACTTTAAATGCAATAATGGGATGTATGTGTGTGTTTAATGAGTCCTTATATTTTACAGATACATGCTGAATTATTTATGGATGGAATTATATGTGCTTGGAATTTGCTTCAAAATAATTGGGGAATAGAAAAGAGTAAGAGTACTATATAGATAAAAGATTGGGCATGAATTTAAAATTAAAGAAAAATAAGAGAAAGGAAAAGAAATAACAGAGAGGTTAAGAGGGTAGACTCAGAGACAAACTGCTTGGGATCAAATCTTCTTTCTGTCATGACGAGCTGTGTGATCCCAGAACAAGGAGTTCAGAAAATTATCTAAGCTTGTGGTGACTTGGCTTCCTGATCTGTAAAATGGGCTCAATAGAGCAACCGCCTCATTAGGTTGTGCAGATGAAGTGAGCTAATAGATGGAAAGTGATGGATATATTTCTGACATAGAACAGTTAGCTCTCAATAAGCGCTTGCTAGTATTGTAATTTTTATTCAATGGGCCTTTTAATTGCCCTGAAACTGATTGTGCCACTGGGTGTGTATCTGTGGTATCAGTGCAGGCATCCGTGATCTGACTTGGATGGAGACCCCCTTGGGCCAACTATGTACTGAAATCTCCTTCCTAGCCCAAGATGGCACACAAAGTCTAGGCCTTATTCCCAAGATAGTCTGCCTTCTGGCTTCACAATGTTCCAGCTTGTCAATGCAATCTACTTCCAGAAAAACATATTTTTCTTACCCATTTCTGTCTTCGTGGCTTTGCTTTGATTAACATCTTTGGCCTAAAAGCCCCTTTCTTCCTTCTCTCCAAACCTTGTTCTTACTGGATGCCTGCTCACATTCTTCCTGTTCAAGAAGCCCTTCCCTTCCCGCACATACCACACACGCTAGATTTTGAGTATATTCAGTGGTCTGCTGTGGTCTGCTGTGGCTCCAGCACTGGCTCTTTCATATTGGTCAGCAAGGGTCTGTCTATTGTGCAATCTCTTTCCAACTACCAAGTTCACTGATGCTACTTTGGTAGCTTGAAATTGGCCACGTTGGGAGTATTTACACCACAGCAAATATAAAAAAACGGGGATTTCTTTTTCCCCTGTGAACCCATTGTTAAAAGTTTACCAGCACACCACGAATTTTATCTACCCATAGCTACGAATCTATCTACCCATTTCTACATCTCTCCTGTGCCTAGCATTGAGTACGGCACATAGTAGGTCTTCAACAATTGAATGAATGAATGCAGAATGCTATCATATATTTTTAATCTTTTCCCTCAAGTTTAAAACACCTTGAAAGCAGGAAATCTGTTACATTCTCCACAATGCCTAAGCACCCTGGGCACATAATAGGTGGTGGATTAATTATGGAAAGGAGTTAAATAACATCCTCCATTTTGAAGCAGAAAATCCACTTTTCTATTTCCTTATGGTTGGCAGTACCCAGAGACTCAAAATCAAGATGTGAGGGACAGTTTTACTACTCTTTAAACAAAAAGCCTCTTTCAGAAGCATCTTTAAAATCTTTGAACATCTCAGTGAGGTTTCCTCTACTCCAAGCTGTGATCACCTTGGGGGATTTATGGTGAGATCCCCTTCTCATAATTGCAAAGCTGGACTTGGTGCACTGTCCCCCTGTAAAAGCCTTATCTGTTTCGGAGGGTTTATTAATCTTAGAAAATGGGAATGAAGCCAGAAGCAAGGGTTGCAGCTAAGGGCCAGGGGTCTCCTCCCTGTCCCTTTAGACTGGAGCACAGGCTGGCCAGCTTCAGCAAGGTGGGGGAAGGGCAGTTCTTTCACATAAGGCCTGTGTCCGGTCTAAACCCCAGACCTGGCCACACAGGGAAGCAGTGGGTGGCTGTCCCTTGAAGAGGCCATTTGCCTTTAATATTTCACATGAGAGATCTTTCTTTAATGTTTTCCTATGATGTATGGAATGTGCAGAGTTTATGAAAGAAACAATTAAGTGGGCAGAACCTGTAAATCAGGCTCATATTTAAAAGTATGCTCATTTACTGCTGTGCCATTATAATTCTTCTCTCCCTCTCACCACCCTACCCCCTTCCAATCCCTGGGGCTTCTCAGGGGAACAGGGTTCCTAGTGCCAATGCCTCCTCCCAGGGAGCACAAGAAGGCAGCCCTTCCTGCTTCATGTGCCTGAGCTTTAGAAAGAGCCAGGGCCAGGCAGCTTCTGCAAAGAGTGAAGTTGTCTTGCCTGGTCCTGTCATCCTCATAGTCATAATCAGCCTCTGTACATTTCCTTAAATATTTATAAATCTGTTCAACTCCATGAGTTCATCAGATCTTCAAAATCTCCTCAAACTCTAGCACTGTAGACAGAGTTTTCAAAAGATTCTGGATGCTTTATAAAGATTAGGAGCCATTGGGGGTGGGGTCTTTCGATGTCCTTTATCTTCCAAAAGTGAGGCACTAGTGAAGTTATCTAACTTTGAGCTACAGTTTTGTCATTAGTTAAATAGCAAAATGGTGGCCGGGCGCAGAGGCTCACGCCTGTAATCCCAGCACTTTGGGAGGCCGAGGCGGGTGGATCACCTGAGGTCGGGAGTTCGAGACCAGCCTGACTAACATGGAAAAACCCCATCTCTACTAAAAAAAAAATACAAAATTAGCTGGGCCTGGTGGCATATGCCTATAATCCCAGCTACTAGGGAGGCTGAGGCAGGAGAATTGCTTGAACCTGGAAGGCGGAGGGTGCAGTGAGCTGAGATCGTGCCATTGCACTCCAGCCTGGGCAACAAGAGTGAAACTCCGCCTCAAAAAAAAAAAAAAAAAGGCAAAACGGTGGAGAAAGGGCAGAATTATAGTTTTTTAGAGGGCAGTTAATGCATTTAAATGAAATCATGTATTTACTCTTATAATTGGGATGAGTAATGGTCACCGCCATAATCAGGTTCAAAATCACAGTGGCTTAGCCAAATGGAAGTGGATTTCTCATTTACATGGACTCTAATGGAAACTTTGGTGGGCATTTTCCATGTGGTGACTCAGGGATCCAGGCTGGTTTCATCTAGTTATTCCCACATACCCTAAGGCCTTGAAGTCTTCCATGGAACCGTTCGCAGATGAAGGGATGGAGGATGTGGAGGAGCATGGTGGTTAGGATCAAGCCTGAGGTTGTATACACCCCTCCCATCTGTATTCCATTTGCCAAATCAGTCACTTGGTTTCACCTAACTGCAGAAGAGTTGCCTGAGGAATGCTCCCTTACTACGTAGCCAGGAAGAGAATACAATGAGATTAAGTGAGGATGTCGCATTGCTTCTGTTGCAGCATCCACAAAATGTTATTTCCTTCCCTTCCTATCTGCAGATGGCCAAGCAATAGCTCAGAGGAGTCCAGACAAATAACCCAAAATGACACAGCCAGAAAGTAGTGAACCTGGGAATCAAACTCAAGTCGTCTGACTGCTGGAGACTTCTACCTAGGGACTCTATGCACTATTCCAAGGAGGGTGAATTGATTCATTCATAAACTCTAATCTGTTGTCAGTGGGTGGGAAAGTGCTGGATTGAAAAAATTTGGAGGAAATGCTGTTATTGATTAGTAATGTCTGCTATGAGTTCAGAAAGAAGGAGTGGCATCACGCATGCCACAGACATGTCATTCTTGCTCTACTCTCTTCCTTACACCTTAAAAGTGCACATTTCCAGTGCCGCATTTCCTCAGAGCTCCTTTATAAAGTGCCCGAAGGTTTGTAAGTCTGAATATAGCATACTTGCCTGGTTTTAGACTAGCACTGTAAATTGACCTTCTCATTCTTCACCTGAAAGTGTAATTAAAGCTGGATAATATCATGGACTGAGGCAGGCCAACAAGGGAACCATAACCCATAACTGGGATTCACCCAAGATATTCACTTTCCTGCCTCCACACATCTGCCTGCATTGTGCTTTCTGGTTAGAATGCTCTTATTATTGTTATCATCATCATCATCATTGTCATCATCATCATTATCATCATTTTACAGTTCTCCACCTACCAATATCTGAATTGTTCTTCAAAGTCCAATTCAAATGCCAACTCCTCCTTCAGGAATTCTCCTTCAAGCCCATGAGAAAATCAATTAGTATTTCCTCTCGTGGGAAGAACCTGTTTGGCCCTCATCAGACTGTATGTATTAGTCCATTCTTATACTGCTATAAAGAACTGCCCAAACCTGGGTAATTTATAAAGGAAAGAGGTTTGACTCACAGTTCTGCATGGCCAAGGAGGCCTCAGGAAACTTACAATCATGGCAGAAGGCAAAGGGGAAGCAAAGCACCTTCTTTACAAGGTGACAGGAAGAAGAAGTGTGAATAAGCGAAGTGGCAAGAGCCTCTTATAAAACCACCAAATCAAACTTCTCAGATTTCTTTGAGAACTCACTCACTATCATATGAACAGCATGGGAGAAACCACCCCCATGATTCAATCACCTCCACCAGTTCCCTCCCTTGACACGTGGCGATTATGGGGATCGCAATTCAAGATGAGGTTTTGGGTGGGGCACAACCAAACTATATCACTGTGCCTAATATTATTACATTATTACAGTTGATTATATTTATCTTTTTTCCCCTAGACTGCAGGGTCCTTGGGGGCAAGAATCACTTTGTCTTTGCTTTTCTTGCTTCTCCATCCTAATTCACAGCCCATTCTCTCTCTCTCTCTCTCTCCCTCTCTCTCTCTCTCTCTCTCACACACACATACACAAACACACACACAGATGTCACTTGGAAAGTGTCATCAAAGGTTTATTTAAGAGATGGGTAACTGGGTGGATAAGGGTGGGTGACTGGGTGAGTTGCTCCTTAATGTCCTGCAATTTACATCCATCAGGACTCGGGGTCTGAGGAAGGCCACCTTCCAGCAATCTGCTGATGTGGAAAGCCTTTGTCTATGTTCCATGGAGGTTTGATGGAGGATAACAGGAAGCCCAGCAGTGGCAGCCCCTTTAATAAGATAGCCTCATGCAATGGAGAGAAAACAAACTTAGAATCAGGTAGACGGGTTCTGGCATTTACTAACTGTTACCTCTGACTATTCACCTCTTAGAGGTTCGGCATCCCCATCTGAACAACGGGAATAATATCTCTAGTTCATGGTAGCCATGGGGGCTGAATGAGACCAAAGGTATGTTTATTTATAGCACAAGGCTTTGTGCTCAGTCAAGAGTCATTGCCATTATTAACAGAACATATGAATATTAGTTAATAATATAAATACTCATAATCTCACAGATGTGAACCATGGACAAAGGAGCAGGTGTCTGCTTGAAGGGACCACAACTGGATAAAGACAAGCCTGGCAGCTCTGCCGAGTACCTCTTCACTCTTAGGATTTCTTCTAAGGAGAATGTCAAGATTTTCTTCTTGGTAATAGGATTTCGTTTAAAAACTTTTCCCACATATATTCAATCATATGTATTAAGAACCTATTGTGTATTACGCATTATGCTAGACACTGGGAACAACATCAATGGAAGGAGACAAAATTCTTTCCTACACGGAGCTTAACCCAGTGGTGCTAGACATTGAACAGATAATCGTACAAACACTAGTGCGGGGTATGCGCTGCTCCTTGTCCTACGCCACACCTAGATGAAGGATGGAAACACCTGGGTTCTAGACCAGGCAGAGCTCCAACCTGTGGCATGGCCCCGGCTGGTGCTTTCATCTCTGCATCTGTGCCTCGTTGTGTATACAGTGGGCTTGGCTTCCTTTGTTCTGAGTGGTTGTCAAGATCACATCAGAGCTTCCATTCGTTGGAAGAACTTTAGAAGGGAAAAGACTCCTAAGAAGGCAGGGGATTCAGAAGACCCAAGTGGCCTCTTTGAATATATCCCTGTCCTTCAGGATTTTTTTAAGTGGAGTTTTCAGCCAGGTGTCTCCCCAGAGGGCAAGCAGGTTTGGGTGTACATGTAGCCCGTGTTGGGAAGAAATAGGTGTGCCTTCTCATTGGTGGCTTTGCCCACCTGAAGGCTGGCACTCCTGGAGCAGTAGAACTGCTAGAGAATTGCTGCTCCAAGTTAGCTTTCCTGGGTTTTGAGGGCAGACCCTCTACCTGCTGGCACTGTCATCTCATCCCTTCCCATGAAGGCCATTTTCCACTTGGCACTTGCCTGCTGGGAAGCTGAAGATAGTGTGTGTGTGTGTGTGTGTGTGTGCGCGCGCGCGCGCATGTGTGATGCTCGCATGTGCACACACATAAAGGTGGGGCTTGCTCTTACATAGTAACTCTGTTGAGAATCTGCAGAGCTTCAGTTAGGGATTGTGTGTACTCAAGGAAGATCTGAAGGCAGAGGATTTGTGGACATGGTCTGCAAATAATAATAGTAATAACAGTAGTGGCAGCAAAAATCACTGCTGGGAAAAGCTATTAAACCTTCATTCCTTCTTGGGCAGCAAGAGGAGCACTTCACAAATTTTGGTTCTGTATCTCATTCACTGTTTGCAACTCCATGATGTAAGTAGTGCTGTTGTTCCTTTAGGTACATTAGCTGAACCCCTAACACACTACTATGAGATAATAATAGTGGTTATCATTTGGTCTGGACTAAGTAGCAATTTCAGTGCTTTATGTCTTAACTCACATAACATCCTATAATATCGCCACTTTGCAGATGATACATCCCAGAGAAGTCTGACTCAGAGCCCATACTTGTAAGCTCCACATGGGGTGTATCTCTATATGACTACATCTGCCTTGGACGTTTGCTTTTTGGAAGGTGGGAAACTGTCCTGGTTCTCCTTTGGCAGCGACTTATTTAACTGCACCGTAGGAATATCTTTGGCAATTTTTTTAAACATTTAACATATCTACCCTTCAAAGGCACTTTCTGATGGATGCATCTCATTTTCCTTCCTCAACATTCTCTTGGGAGAGTCAGGTAGGTCAGGGATGACATTCTCCATTTTACAGGTTCTGAAAGGAAAGTTAGTCTTAGTGGTGAATGTGGCTGGAGTCAGGCTCTAGAGGCTGGGTGCAGTACATTCGTGCTCTTCAGGCCTCAGGTAAGCCAGGGTTTTCATGCTAGCGTGTGATCATGAATTACCTGGGCATCTTATGAAACTGCTATTCTGCTCCAGCAGATCCGGGGAGGGGCCCAAAATGTTTCTAACCAGCTCTCATGTGAGGATGCAGCTGCTGCTTCACGACCACACACTGAGGAGTCAGAATTTCAGCTCATTCGCCCTTACCCCTGCTGCCTTCCTGTACTGCCTCAAACCAGGGCTCAGAGGCTTAAATCCAGTTCATGGCTCTGGCCAATCAGGTCCTGCCAATGGGTGCTGGAATTGCTGGTCTCATCACCTTGTGAGTCAGAAAATCCACTGTGCATTTCCTGGGAGGGTAAGGACAGAAAGAACCAGAATGCTCCTCCGTGCCCATGCCTCCAGTCTTATCACACCTCCAGCCCTTGTCTTTTGGGCGAGCCCTTTATACTTTGGATTTTCAATATAAAGCACAAGTGGTCACCTCTAGGTCAGTTCCTAATTGGCCTAAATGAGGTAAGAGCTGGACAATTATACAGCCACAGCGGCCAGCCCTCCCCATGCCTCAAGCCTCAGACAGAGAGCTTATTTTATTTCTCATTTTACGGGGTTCATTTATTGTTGGCCTTTGGGTTGCTGGTGTCTCCTATGCCCAGTGTGGTGATTTTATGTGGATACTAGGTCCAATCGCCCTTCAGAAAGGTTCTGCTTTTAATTAAGCTTTTTTTCCCTTCAGTGGAGCATGGGGCTTTTGCTTTTTAGTGCTTGAAAAATAAACATTTCTTACCAGTTTTTTGTGATCTTTATTATTGTCTATCCGTAATTGTCTCTGTGACTAAGACTTTCTGTCCACCCAAAAGCCTCTGCTCGTTCATACCAGGATAAGTATTTGTATTTCCCCATTGAAGAAAGAAAATCCCCTTTTTCTAGATGGCAGAAACAAATATACAGATGGCCTTGCATGCAGAGGCCTGGAGCCCTCCTCATAGGCTCTCCTTCACGATGATTGCCAAGGAGAAAGACAGGGGTCTTGCCTCTCTCTGCTGCTCCTCCAGGCCAGCTCCAAACAGACACATCCTCCACAGGGCTTCTTGGATCCCCCTAAATCACCACATTCCCACATCTCCAGATCTGTCTGACCACCCAACCATTTTGTCATTTCTTGTGGAATTATTGTTGGGTTGCAGTTTTGTTGTTTTACGTGTGTTACTCCCCCTAGCAAGATTCATTCACCATCCACTCATGCATGTATCCAACCCACATTTAGTGAGTACTGACTATATGTTTGATTTCATTCAGGATACTGAGGATATAAGGGCAATCCTGGCAGATATACTCCCTGCCTTCTTGGAGCTTATAGTCTCAACTAATTATTTGTTTAGTTACAATAATTGGAACTGTCATGAAAGGAAAGCACATATGGGATTCTGATCCTTCAGGAATTATACATGTCTCAAGGCCAGATACCAAGTTTGTCTTTTCAAGTTGAGGGATGACCTTGGTATTACTATAGAACAAAGAACCATGATACAATTGGCAAACCACGGACAGTCTGCTAATATCCTCTTCTTCAGCATAATCAGAAGCCATGGGCTCACCCCGACTCTTCCTCCTCCCTCACTCCTTGTGTCAAATATGTGTTGTGGGCTCCCAGCCAGCACTCACCCTTCTGTATTTGCTGTCTCTCTGGGGGTGAAATCCTGTGAATTCTATCACCCAGATTTCCTTGCCAGCTGGGTTCCAGATGGGTTCTGCCAGGAGGCAGCATTCTCAACTGGTTAGAAGATAGAGGGAAGCTAGAAGCCCATCTACTTCTGGTGACACCTCTGCAAATAGTAACATCTGGATTTCTAGCCGTATCTTGGCAGCAGCTCCACTAGTATTAGTGCCAACACCATAGGTCACTGGTTAGCACCATAAGCTTGTGCTTCCAGTAACAAAAGCAGTGAATGTTGGCTCATGGGTTCCATCCCAGAGGCAGTACATGTTCTCAGTCTCTGTGTAATACCCATTTCCCATTTTGCTATTTCAGTTCTTCCAAAAATGTTGTAACCAATATCTTGAATTAAATCTTTCCCACTTAAAAAATCTAGAATGATTTCTGTTTTCCTGCTGGGACATAGACTGATCAATCTACCACCACCACAAACAACTATCTGGCCACCAAGTCACCAATTCCTATTGTGTACACTTCTTAAGCATCTTTAAAGTCTATCTTTTCTCCAACCCCACTATCATTTCCATGCATTTGGCCTGAAATGTATTTTCTGAATTATTGCTAGTGCAACTCAAATAGTATTTTGTGACACTAGTCTTCTCTCTCTCTCTCTCTCTCCCCCCCTTCCTCTTTCCTTCTTCCTTCCATTCTGCCAAATTGATCCTCCACACTACACCAAAGAGAACTTCCAGGAAAACAAATAGGTTATAAAATTCCTTTGTTTAACACACAATTGGATTTAGATTTCAGCTTCTAGCTAAGACAGAGAAACAGAAGTTGGATATAATCTCCCTCTTTAAACAACTAGAAATCAAGATAAAATACATAAAATAACAGTTTTCAGGCTGTTAGGCATCAGGCAACCGAGGACATCAATCCCTGGGAGATGGGAAATAAGTTAGGCAAGTCTTACAATTGCCTCAGTCTACTGCCTTTGGAAAGTTTTCAGATTGTCGTGCAGGGAAACTGAATCACAAGGGGAGCCCAGTGAACTCTCAGAGTTGAGAAGATGGAGAGCTGGGGAAGACAAAGGTGGCTGCAGTCAGAGTACCAGGAAAGAAAGAACTACATAGAGGGAAAAGTCTAGAAGTCAGTAGAGACTCTATTGAGTATGTAACAGAGCATTGATCAATGTGTATGTATAACAAAAGCCACTGGGACAGAGGAAAAACCACAGGAGTGACTAGAGGATGGGAACTCACAGTGCTAAGAATAGTGTTTGTTTCCACCAGCCAGAATGAAAAGCTTATAATTTATGGGACACTGGACAGAGTACTCAATAAGGTACTGCTCAGTGGTGGAGAAAACTAGCCCTAGAGAAAACTCAGACTTCTAAAGCAATACCCCAAAAAATTAAACTACTTTCAAGGAACTTAACTTCATCCCAAACAAAGGCAAAGAGTATTTATAGAAATACATAAATGTCCAAACCCTAATATAAGGTAAAATCCATAATATGAATATCTGATTTAAAAAAGAAATCACCAGGCATGCAATAAAGAAGAAAAATAGTACCCATGGAGAAAACGATCAAACAGTGAAAACTGACCTAGATCTGAAATACGTGTTAAAATTATCACATAAAACAATTAAAATGGTTATTATTACAGTATTCCATATACTAGAAAAGATACACAAAGAAAAAACACCCAAATCCAACATCTAGATGTAGAAAAAAAATCACTAGATGGGAGTAACAGAAATGTAGACAATACAGAAGAGATTAGTCAACTTGAGGACACCACAATAGGAAGTATAGAAAATAAATCATACTAAGAAAGAAATATATTTTTTAAAAGCACATAATATCAAAGAGCTGTGGGACAATTTTAAATGGCTTAATGTTTGTACAATGTGTGCTGCTGAAGGAGAGGAAAGAGAGAAGACAGCACACACCCAGAAAACATAGAAGAAATAATGGTTGAAATTATTCCAGATTTTTTTGTTTTTAATTTTTGAAATTTTTATTTTCATTTTATAATAAACACTACAAATATTGCTGAGTTCTTGTGTCCCCTTCACTCAGCTTCCCCTAATGTTATCATCTTATATAACCACACTACAAAGTTAACAGTGATTTAATACTATTATCTACATAGTAGATAAGGTAAAAATTCAGAGTATATCTAAATTTTGCAAATTGTTCCACTAGTTTCCTTTTTAAAAACTTTTATTTTAGGTTTACAGGTACATGTTCAGGTTTGTTGTATGGGTAAACTGCATATTACAGAGGTTTGGTGCACGGATTATAGATTCAATTGCTATAAAATCACAAATACAAGAATCTCTACTGCTTTGGATCCAGGATTAAGAAAAAATCTCAATGAACCCCAACCACAAGAAACATAATAAAAACAATACCAAGATACATCACAAACAAATTGCTCAAAAGCAATTATGAGGAAAAAATCTTAAGGCAGCCAGAAAAAAGAAATAACATGTCACAGAGAGAAACGGAAAATTAAATTACAGTAGATTCCTCATCAGAAACCATGCAGGCAAGAAGACAATAGAGCAGTGTCTTTAAAATACTGAATTGGGCAGGTGCGGTGGCTCATGCCTATAATTCGAACACTTTGGATGGCCAAGGTGGCTGGATGACCTGAGACCAGGAGTTCAAGATTAGCCTGGCCAATATGGCAAAACCCCGTCTCTACTAAAAAATACAAAAATTAACTTGGTGTGGTGGTGAGCACCTGTAATCTCAGCTACTCAGGAGACTGAGGCATGAGAATCACTTGAACCCAGGAGGTGGAGGTTGCAGTGAGCCTAGATCGTGCCACTACATTCCACCCTGGGCACCAGGGCGAGACTCTATTTCAAAATAAGTAAATAAGTAAAATCCTGAATTTTACAAAAACCATGAATCCAGAATACATCCAGCAAAAATATTTTTTCGAAAATGAAGGTAAATGCTTGAATAAGGTGTCAATAATGGAGGAAACTGGATGCAGTATATGTGGGAACTCTCTGTATTATCTTCACAATTTTTCTGTCAATCTGAAACCATCCTAAAATAACAATTTAGTTTAAAAAGTGAAAGACATATTTTTCCAGACATATAAGAATTGAGAAAGATCCACACTGTAAGAAATGTTAGAGGAAGTCCTTTAGACAGAAGAAGAATGATACCAGTTGAAAATATTGATCTACACAAAAGCATATAGTGTACCAGAAGTGGTAACTAGATGGATAAATAAATACAGTGTTTCTTGTTATTCAAATATTTTCAAAGATAATTAAATCTCTAAACAAATGTTAATAACAAGGTAGTGTAAGGTATGTAACTTATATAGAAACAAAATATATGAAATTAATAGCACAATGACTGAGAAAGGAAAAATTAAAGTATAACATTCAAAAGTTCTTATAGATACACTAGTTGGTATAACATCATTTGAAGATAATAAATTAGAGATGTATACTATAAACCCAAAATCAACCCCTTAAATGATAAAACAGTTGTAGTTAATAAAAAACAAAAAAGATAGAAAGGAACTATTAAAATATTTGATCCAAAATAGGCATAAAAATTAAAATTGAGTAAATGTAACAAATAGAAAGCAAATAGAAACATTACATATTTATTTCTAATTATATCAATATTCATATTAAATATAAATGGTCTAAATACCCTAATTAAAAGGAAGAGATTGTCAGGCTGGATATATAAGTAAGAAATCACCTATATGCTGCCTACAATAAGCAAACTTTAAATATAAAGATATATTTCACTCAGAGGGGATGTGAAAGAATGTTAAAAAGCAAGAGGATACAAAAACATGCCATGCTTATGCCAATCAAAACCATGACTATATTAATATCAGACAATGTAGATTTCAGAGCAAAGAATATAACCAAATACACATACACACAAGGTAATTTTATCAAGAAGACCCAATAATTCTAAGTGTTTATACACTTAATAATAGAGCCTCAAAATACATGAAGCAAAAACTGATCCAACTGCAAAAATAAATAGACACATCCAAAGGGATATATGGAGATTTCAATAACCCCTTTAATAATTGATAGAACAAATAAGCAATTAGTAAGGTGTAGTGGTCAGTTCTCAAACTGCTATAAAGAACTACCTAAGACTGGGTAGTTTATGAAGAAAAGAGGCTTAATCAACTCACAGTTACGCCAGCTTAAAAGGAAGCATGATTCAGGGCCCTCAGGAAACTAACAATCATGGAGAAAGGCAAAGGGGAAGCAAGCACATCCTACCCTGGTGTAGCAGGAGAGAGATAGAGAAAGAGAGAAAGGTGAAGTGTCACATACTTTTAAATCATCAGATCTTGTGAGAATTTCCTTACTATCATAAGAACACCAAGGGGGAAATCCACCACTATAATCCAATCACTTCCCACCAGGTCTCTCCTCCAATTTGACAAGAGATTTGGGTAGGGACAGAAATCCAAACCATATCAAAGGATATAAATGATGTTAACAAAACAATCAACCATCTTGACCGAAGTGACATTTATGAACACTCTACTTGATAAGACCAGAATACTCACGATTTTTAAGCACACATGGAAGATTTACCAAGACAATATCATACTCCTCCAAAACTGACTGACTTATAAATTGATACACAAATTTTGATTGTGTGTGCTTTTGTGTTCACAAGATGTTCCCTTGGTATAAATGCCCTTCCTTTTCCACCCATCCCACCCAACCTGGCTAACTCCTGTTTATCTTTCAAAACCCAGCTCAGCCACTACCTCCTTTATAAGACCTTCCTCAACCACATCAAATAAATTCCTTTCTCCTCTGCATGAATATAACACTTTGTAAATGTGTTCATCCTTGCTTGTATCACAATATGTTAAATTATACATATAGTTTTTCTGCTTCTCCCACTAGATTGCAAAGATAAAATTTAGGGTAAAAATCACATTATTATAATTAATAATATATTCTATATTTTATTTATTAATGATAACTATCATCTGTGATTACCTATTATATGCCAAACAATAATTTTCATTGCATTTTTTAATGTAGAGCCAATTTTAAGAAACATTTATGTGTAACTATTATGTGTCAAACTCTGGTACAGAACATAGAAAATCTCCCCAAAATACATTTGGAAACCTTAAGGGTAAGGTGATTTGACCCTACTAAATGACCTTTATTTAACAGACTCATAAATCACTGTGATGTTCCAAATCAAACCAAATAACATCAGGATGGCATTTGTCCCTACACAATAAAGAAATTAGAAAACATATAGCTATTTACGGTCTTCCTTTAAGTTTTATTTCCAATAGCACTACAAGGCACGGATGTTGACTATGTGCTGGTGTAGACACTCTCTTGAATGGCCCCAGTCAGAACTGTCTCCCAGTGAGAGAGCTAATGAAGCCAAAACCATCCTCTGACCCCTTGTCCCATCAATGAGAATAAATTACCCCATTCAATGGGGAAGAATATTTTTCATTCATTGATTCTCACAGCCATCCAATAATCTGGATTGCCTCTTGCACTCAATCTTTCACTTCAGAAGGAGAAATTGTCCTCACAAATGGACACCCACTGTGCATCTCACAAACTTTGCATTTGATTTATCTGTGGCAAGTCAAGGAGAAAAACCAGATTTTTCATCAAACATGCCCTTAAATTGTCTGAATTCTCATCAACAGCATCTTTCATACAAGAAAAAAAAAAAGCAGTGATTTGATAGAGGTCTTCACTCTGGCTGCTTAGTAACAGCATCCTAATGTCCTTTTTGGCTTGACTAGGTGGATCAAAAAGTTTGATTCACTTTTCTTGCTGCAAAAGTCCTAGATTATTGGGCTAGAAATGAAAACCATTTTTCTTTTTCAGTCAGGGAAAACGAAAGCATTTGCTACGTTATTATATACAATATATTGCAGTGAAAAGCACTTAGAAAAATGCCCAAGGCAGGTAGTTACCACACAACACCAAGAAGGCAAAACTTAAGTTCAATGGCAAAGGAAATTTGCCATATTTTCCCCAACTATGGACCCTCGTCCCTTAGAGATAATACCATGAGGGGCTGGCACTTAGGCATCCGAAAAACAGCATGTAGATTGGCATCATGGAATTTAAGGACATGTTAATACTTGCTAACGGGGCTGAGTTTCTACTTCAGTAGAGTTCTGTGTGGCAAGAACTTATGAAAAGCCCTCTCCCTTGTAAATTCATGGCCCTTGAGGGAGCTAAACCTGATGATTCCAAGAACATGTTCAAGCACATGGAACATTAAATTTTCAAACCAAGAGACCCTGGTGGGGACAGCACAATGAAAACAATTCTGAATTATACAAATGAAGATCATAGATTACAAAGGTCAAGCTGCTAGTTTCCTCCTTGGTTTTCTTTGCATGGACGGATTATTTAGAAATTCTTTCAGCCAATCAAAGTGTGTTGACTAGATGATAACTAAACTGTTTTCTCATTTATAATTCCTGCTAAGATTTCAGCTTGATATTATTAGTTATCATGTTAATGATAACAGATGATGTCAGTTATCATAGGCAAATGTGCTCTCCTTCCTTCCCTCCTTCCCTCCCTCCCTCCCTCTTTCCTTCCTTTCTTCTTACTTTCTTTCCCTCCTTCCTTCCTTTCTTCCTTCTCCCCATCTCTACCTCCCTCCCTCCCTTCTTTCTTCTTTCCTTTCTTGCTCCCTCCCTCTTTCCCTTCCTTCCTCTTTCTCTTCTTCCCTCCTTTCTCTTTTCCTTCCCTCCTATCTTCACAAAGATCTTTGTAGATTGTAGATACAAGGCCACTGTCTTCATGCAAAAAAACTGTAAAGTAGAAGCCCCAGGTTTTGATGCTTGCTGGGCAATTCATTTCCACTTGTATTTATTTCAAATAGGACTAATAATTTTGCATGAGACTGTGATCTCCGAGGGCAGGGACCTCAGCATTTTTACTTGTCAACACCTAACACAACACCTGGCACACAATATATGCTTAATAAATATCTTTTAAATGACTCTGCGTTTGCCTCCTATGAGGAGGTTTTGTGAGACATAAAAAAATGTAACGTATATAAAATCACCCTGGAAATTTAAAAATACTAGAAGCCAATATTATAATTTCTGTAACTAAAGACCTAAGTCTTCATGGCAAAGGAAGAAAGAGTTAAATGCCTTCATAGATTAGAAAAATAGAATAATTCATTTTAAGAAGCTACTTATTTTCTAGCCCCTGATTATATATATAGATGAGTGACCCACAGCCTGAGGAGGCTTACTGTCGTCGTTTTACTAGTAATACCTAATATTTCTTGAGCACTTTTAAAGATCTGGGTACTATTCTAAGCACTTTATATATGCTGTGTCATTTAAACCTCATGGCAACCACATCAGGTGGACACTATTATCATCCCCATTTTCCAGAAAAGGCACAGGTTGGGTAATATGTGTAACCAATGTTACCTAACTGGTTAGTTGAGTCAGAATGCATGTCCAATCAGGAGGAGACGGAAGTATGCTCCAACTGTGAGTCACATTTATATCCATTTTTGCCACATCTAATTATTTATTAGAGCTCAATTTTCTGTATGGACATAATTAGGGTCCATCAGTAAAGGAACTGTCAGAATTAGAAATTTCTAATTCTAACTTCTGTTTAGACGTTAGACCCATGAGCGAGATTCCACCCACATCGAACATTAGAATCAGTTCCATCGTCTTTCTAGACATATTAGTTTCACAAATACCACTTTTATGATCCAGAGTTTTTGACTCTAGCTTTTAAAATCAGTTATATCATTCCACCATGAGGTGACTTCAATGCCATTTGAGTATAAGTCTCTCCCCTCCAGCTTCATAGTCAGATCCAAATTGAAATTCCTGGGCAATTCATCT